>NW_026441683.1:0-36000 GCF_025612915.1 Magallana angulata
TTCACAGCAAGTTGTGATGAAGTAAGTCAAGCCATATTTAACGATATAACAAAAGATATCCAGCAAAAGGGCCTTTCAAAACTAATCAGCACGCTGAAGGACACCTGTGAACAAATAATCCATATAAAAAATAAAAACATGAAGAAAGTGGTAGCAGAAACAAAAAGCAAACTACAGTTAAAGAACATGAAACGGGAGAACACCGTGCCAAATTCTTCAAAGATCTTGAGGGTCTGAAACAAAATTGGACTGAAAAAATAAATCAGTATAAAATACGAGTACCCGGAAGAATCACCCAGTCTACACGACCAAGACCGACCCAACCAAGATCCTATAATAGAGGAAGAAATAGCGGTCAATGAAGTAATAAAAGCAGTCAACCCTCTATCCTACAAGAACAAACAATGTTGACCAAAGTGATCCAGGACAAAAATTAAAAGTGACTTTTACAAATACTTTTGGCCTTATTTGTAACTTTTAATGAATGATCGCACGTACCAACAGGTGCACAAAATTGTATTAGATATTGGAGAACAGTTAGAAAATGCAGGACTAACTACTTAATATATGGTAAGGCCAACCAACATAAGATCTAACCACTTGCTCGTAATTTCCTCAGCAACTCGATATGCTGTCGTAATTTTGTGTTAAGAGGCATTGTTGGCAGTGTTAAATATGAACCTTTAAAATCTTACCATTACTTGTATACCTATGTGACAAAATCAATAAAGCATTGTCATTTTATTCATCATTTATTGGTGATTTGTGTGATAGTATTTTAAGTAGGAATTCTCGGACAAGATAAGCTCTGATCATATGTATCACTGTGTTGAACTACACAGTTACAAAATGTGCACCTGATAAATTTCTCAAATTAAGCGTCTGAGTAAGAGTTTTGGCGTTAGAGTACTCATACTTCAATACACCATAACCACATCATGAGTAACGCCGAATTTGTAATCAATTGATTTTATGTTAAAGTACGTTTCTCGTGTATCCAGAGTGTACATGTACCACGCTTTTGCATCTAGCAAGTAAAACACTTTATCTCAATTTGAAAGAAAATGGAAACGGATCTTTTATGATTGACGACGCCCTTAATAAATCTGCTTGTCAATCAAGTCGCGCGCCTCGTAATAATCGGTGGATATAATGGATGTAGTTTCCTGTCTTTCTTATCTGTATAGTAATATATTCTACATGTCACTTGTCTTGCTAATTCATTGAAGCTATATAACAGGTTGCGTCTTATATAACGCGTTCTAGGTGTGGTAATAAATTTCAACCCTTTGCTGAGTAAGGATGCTTCAGATTCAGACAAATTATAGTCTGAGAGGTTAATAACATTGTTTTTAGCGTCCCGTGACAGACGTTTTGTTCGTCTGATAGCGCGAGCTTTTCTGTCATTTGCTCATCTTATTTTATACTTTTTCTCCTTTTGCGTTTTTGAGAGTCTTCTGCTAGGCATTTTACTTTAGCGTAATGCTAAATAGAATGACAGACCGCACTGATAGCTGCACGCACTGATCTTGGACTGAATACAAACTACAACTCTGGCCACGTATCAAATACAGCTTTGGAAAATGATCTCTATGCAACTAGATTGGAGGTGTGTAAAATTTAATTCCACAAGTTTATAGACAATTTGTCTCAAACAGAACGAGCTTCCTTGATCAGTCTCCGCAATGAGCCGAGTATTATTATAAAAAAGGCAGACAAATCGGTTGAGAACCGCGCCAACTATAACGCCGAAGGCAATTAATCCACAAGGACAAAACACAAGATATACATAGCCTGGTCAACTCGGTTGTAAGTGAAATGCATATCAATTCTAACATCGATAAAATCACTCACATATACCTCTCATAGCCACTTAAATTCCACCCAGGCAGGTTGTATCTACTACCTAATTAAAATACATAAAATCAGCGTCCTAGATATTGAAAAGTTCAAAGGGCGTGAAATCTTGCAGCGTGATAGCCTTGTACCTGGGAGGCCAATTATATCTCAGTGTTCCTTCCCTACAATGCCGATAGGCCACTTTGTAGATCAGTTCTTGGTGACTTTAGTACAAACACAGTACAATTATGTGAGAGACACTAAAGATTTTAACAAAATAGAATCAATGCATTTGGATCCTGATACATGGCGTATTACTTATGACGTAACCTCCGTGTACACCAATATGACAGCCACGGAACTCGTCCAATCTGCTTCAAAAGCACTCACAAAACTGAAACAACATGAGATTTCAATAAAAATCCCACAGGTTGAATATTTAGTTAAATTACTGAAAATTCTGCTCGAGAATAATGAATTTGAATTTGATGGCCATATCTATAAACACATTTTTTAGGTGCCAGCATGAGGGCTGTTCCTTCTCCCTAGGTACATGTATGTGACCTCCGCCTCTTTGATATTCTGGAGAATATCATCAAGAAGTACGAACACAAAAAGAAAATTGTAGCTCACTTTAGGTATAGGGACGACGGATTCATGGCGATGAAGGCCACAGAAACTGAAATAATGCAGTTCTTTGAACTTGCAAACCTTGAGCATAAATACCTCAAATTCACTTACAACATTCACTTGAATGAAGCTGTGTTCTTGAACACAAGAGATCTCAAAGGCCAGAGATTTAACCAGATAGAAGTCTTAGACTTCGAAACTTTTATAAAACCCATCGAAACTTTTATGTACCTTCATCGCAGCAGTGCGCACCCGAATGCTACATTCACAGGATTTATCAAGGGTGAAATCAGCAGGTACAAGAGAAACACCTCTGATCCACAGAAAACAAATCAATTAATCTTACAGTTTAAGAAACTACTCATTTTAAGGGGATACTCGGAGTCAGAAATTGACACCGTTGTTCTAGAGACAGAATCAATTAACAGACATGATTTGTTAATAAATAGCAAGACCAAATCAAATAGACCCCCTTCAGTGTTTGTTACCAAATACAACCCAGTGTCAAAAGACTCGGGAGAATACTGCGCAAACATTGGTATATTATTAAAAAAGATAAACAATGCTCCTTAATATTCCCGACACCTGCTATCATTGGATATAAGCGACACAGAAATCTTAACGAGCTCTTAAACTCATATTAGAGTCAAATCAATTCGGACAGTAGGCATTTAAAACTAGGGAGCTTCATACCAAGCATATAATCCAAGAGCGCTAACTCTCCCGTGTTGATGTGACGTATCGCCCGCATGCATAGGGCTGTTCTATAATAAGGCTACTCAGATCAACTCGTGATACAAAACAAATACTCTTGTAGCTCGCACATTAAAGAATATTATCTCTCTAAGACAAAATATAATGTCTTACTTATTGTCTTGAATTCGTTAAAAGCATACAGTTTTGGACTCACAGAGCCTTTAATGAACATGTTGTATTACTTGATTATACATAAAACATTATTCTCAGTTCTCATACCGATCGGTATGCAAAACCCCGGGTTGGACCTCTGATGAGGGACAGACCCTGGAATATCTCCTCAATTTGCCCGAAACACCGATTCATGTGTCAGGTCCTCATCCGTCGGCACACGTGGTGCCGGGTGGCAATTATTTTTACATTACAGTACCAAGACTTTTTATTCAAAGTGGGAAGTTACAGTATTGTGTGAAAACTTTTTTTAAAACTTTCATTCAATTAAATTACAGTTTTGCTAATTAAAAAGTTATCATTGAAATGCCTATTATACCTGCATTTTTGAAAACTCGCATTCGGTTAAGTTTGATAATATATCAGAAGAAAATGTTTCAATACAATACCATACATTTATTTATCGATAATTTTCAGGTTTATCATTAGATTTTGTTTTTTTTTTAATTCAAGATGACAATGTGCGCACATGTGCGTACATATGTGACAATTTACATACATATATGTGTATCGCCATTAAACAACTTTTATGAAATCAATAAAATGACTTTCTATTATTTTTCTTTCCTTAGTGATGCGTGATTACAGGATTGATCAAGCAGAAACAGTATGACTGGAAGGATTCCAATCTAGAGTTCTTCGGGTCAAAAGAAGAGAGAGACGTCAAAAGTAAGACATAATACATGTTTATACGAAAAAAAAATTAGATAGCTACATAAACCAATTTACATGCATTTTAAAAAAATTGCTAAAAATAACATTTGTATCTGAAATGTTGATTGAAGAAAAAAGTTGCTCAGAAAAGGATGAATTTTTCATTAATAATTTCGATAGAATTGAAATCTATTCTATGTGATGTATGCTTTGTTCAGATTTTGACATATTTCAATCTGATTAAAATCAGATCCTTTGATCCGCTCATTCAGATTGCTACACTAGGTAGCGATCTGAGTGAGCGGATCAAAGGATCTGATTTTAATCAGATTGGACATATTTGACCTCTATAATTAGTTAGGTTGCGGTCGTTTGCATCAAAATTTTTAAAAAATCGAATCTTACATAACAATTTATTTAATGAAAAATCACTCTTATTCCAATTAATTCGCTTATGATAAATGACAATTATGAAACGTTTTACTTTTAACTTTGAGTTTTTGTTTTCATGAATGTTATTTTCCATATTCTACTTCTTTTAGAGTTTGTTGAGCTTATTGTGTGGGATTGGAATGTCTATATTTGTTAGGATTTGCAAATCTGAATAAGATTGATTTAAGGTAAAACATTTATTCGTGCTCTATCAGGGTATTGAATAGTTTATTTCGAAGGTAACAGTCATCCGCATTATTGAATTTAAATTGTATTTAGAGAGAAAACTTCCTTTCATCTTCTTTCAACTGGTTATATTTTCTCAATCAACAAAATAAAAGAGTTAAAATCAAAGTCAATATGTCTTGCTTTATATTTGTATCGTTACATTTTGATAAAGTTGCCTGCTTTCAAACCACCTATTTCATGAGTAAAAAAGGATGGATTATTCAATATCCAAGCACAAGGATTATTTGTATTGATCCCTTGTATCCCTTGTATCACTTGTTTACACACCGTAAATACATTAAAACTCTATTAAACTAATACACATAGATGATGTGTATAGATATATTTTACAGTAGTACCACATTGTATTTATATTTAAATATTTATCTTTCCAATGTGGGAAGGGGGGGGGATCATTTCGCACTCGTTTTCAAAAGTTGCATTAAGGTACAAGGTATCGTTTTCTTAATTAAAGCAACTCGGCAAACTAGGAAAATATATCAAAAATCAAGGAGGTATATCTATACTACTATATTGAAATAATAGACTCCAATTTGTGGGCTTTCATGCCGAGAAATCGGAAGAGTACTGTCTTTTGTTTTTATATATTTTTAACATAATTGGTACCAGGAGATTACCAATTTGTTATTATTTTTTCTCAATCAGGGTTCGCTAATTAATAATCAACGAAAATTCCTTTAAAAGATCCGGAAATCTTCAGAATTTTTCAGATTTTACAATCTTGCGCATGCCCATTACATTCACGCTAAATCATGGAATGCTCTTTATTTTATGTTTCCACAATATCACATTTGCATGGATAAACTCAAAATACGTGTAAATTTTCAATAAAAATTTGCTATATATTCTGTTCATGAAAGAAAATACGTGAGATAACTCTCAGTGCGTTTAATATGAAAAATTCCGAGAGTTCTGAATGTCAACATGTTGTGCAAATTCAATGTATCAATTTCGTAAATGCTCGACATAATATGCAATGTCGACCCGTGCACGCACGGGTCAAAGTCTAGTGTTTTTAAATGTTATTAACATCTCTAAAAATCGAGGAATCTAATGTTTTATCAAACTTGATTACCAAACAAGTCAAACATGTTTCTGGCTTTTTTTGGTTTTTTTTGTATTGTAAGAGTCGGCCTCATCTTGTGAAAGAGCTTGGAAAGCGGCTGGCTTAAAACCGGGAATTCAAATATGGCGTATTGTGGTAAGCTTCGATCTGATCTTGGTAATTTTCTACATTTCTTATGTATCTTGTGCTATGAATATGAAGTATTATTGTCTGCATTTCATTAAAGTAACTTCATGGCCGGAGGAGGATTATGGAAAATTCTTTGATGGAAATTCCTATATAGTTCTAAATGTAAGTATTATCATGTCAATGAATTTGCTAAGCATATTTATAAAATAAAGAGTCCACAAATATAACACTACAAGAATAAACATTCTTTTACTGCCTAAAAGTTTTATAATAAAATTTCAAATCATTTCAAAAACTACTTTGCCAATGAACGTACTACTTATAATATACCGTGTATCCGCTTTTTTTGTTTTGTTTTGTTTTGGTTTTGTTTTGGTTTTTTTTGTTTTGCGAAAATGGGGAAAATGTGTAGCATTTTTAATTTTGTGTTAGCCATTTTTTGCAATTTAAATTGTTTCTTATAGAAAATGATACAGACTGTAATTTCTTCATATTCAATAATTTGCGATTTAAAAGACATCGCGAAAAAAGGCAAAAATTAGATCATCGCGAAAATTACCGGATATACAGTAGGTATAATGTCAAAACATTAAAATCATGATTGTACACCAAGATGAGTTCCATCAATATGTTTGTACATGTATGTTCTATGTTTGTGTTTAAGACCTACAAAAAGGAGGACTCTGACGCTCTGCTTTATGATGTTCACTTCTGGATCGGGAAATACAGTACGCAGGTAAGTCTTTGAAAATAATCAAACTATCATTAGAGACACATGTGTCTGTGACAAAATCACACACACACACACACACACACACACACACACACACACACACACACACACACACACACACACACACACACACACACACACACACACACACACACACACACACACACACACACACACACACACACACATACTGGTTTATATCACATAACGAGGTATAGATTTCCATGAAAACGTTCAGAGGTATATGCTTTCTACTGAAGTTACCGATAACTGCCATAGTAGATTTAGTTCGAATCAAACATTAAATTTCATCGATCATCCATAATTTTTAGAATTCTCAACGATAACCTTGCAATACAAATAGAAATTTTCTATACAACCCGAGGTATTCCTTTAATGGTCATGCCCAAATATGGTATATATCTCAGAATGTATATATTCTGTTTCTACTTTTTTCACATTTACTCAAATTATTAACGTTGTTTTAAATAAAAGGAAGATGCTGATGTGTCGGTGATATAACCACATATAACACCAAAGAGCATCCAAACACTCATTAGAAATATTACTTAAGTATGCTTACTTTTATTTTCCTTAATGCAAAGAACTATATAATTATGATATTAGCCAAATTTGGCCCCCAAAATTCGCTATTTTGATTCAAATGATTCAGGTACATTACTTTGTTGTGTTATTTTATAAAAGAGTTGACATGAAATATGTTTTTACCTATTTATTTGATTTATATGCACTTACTAGCAGTATATGACGTCAGAAGTGACGCTATTTTTATAATTCAATCAAAATCAATCAAAAATTAACATTTTTCTTATTTTTTTCGCAATGGGAAATATAGAGCGACTCTTTGAACAAGAACAAACTTTTTGTCACTTATAAGTATTGGAGAGATACATCTTTGGTGAAAATATTTTGTTTGTTCAAGCAGTCGTTCAGTGTTTCCTTAAAGAAAAACTGCCTCAAAACAAGCCGTTTTATGCTAAAAATGAGAAAATGGCGGGAAAAGGTAAACTTTATGATGTCAATTTTTTAAATTGTGGGCACTAAAATCAATATGAAAATTATGAAAAAACTTCAAATGTGTATTTGTACAAATGAAACAAAGAATTACAGTAAAATGGCAATGTTCATCTTAGGGGGCCATTTTAGGCTCAAACCATATATAGTCCTTTAAAATATTCAAAGTCTGCAATTTGCTGGTCAGCAGTATTTTTGCGCACTCCATGGGGAATATAACTTGCAAACACAGTTTAGTTAAAATGGTTAGACTATATGATTGATTGTAGATATTTAAGAACGTTTCCTTGACTACACAGTGGTATTTAGATATTTGTTTAGCTGTGTAGACATGATATAATGCAATCAATTATTGAAAAAAAAATACAATTAAATGGTATGTGATCACAGTACAAGATCATTGTAGAAAGCAAATTAAAATACAACAGGTGCCATTTAATAGATGATTTTTTTTCAACATCTATTCCATCATTCTTTAACATAAAGCACATGTGCATAGCAAAATGCTCAGATAATATTTCACAAAATGAAATAATATTTTTCACAGATGAACACCGCATTTTAGATAAATCGAATTCTTACAATTAATTTTCTTTAATTGACACATTTTGTATTGTTCTGGATAGGACGAGTATGCCACTGCTGCATACAAGACAGTGGAACTAGACACATATTTAGATGACGCCCCTGTCCAGCACAGAGAAGTTCAAGGTCACGAGTCAAAGCTCTTCAAGACTTACTTCAACGCAATAACGTGAGTAAAACGAGGGAATTAATAATTAATATGCTGGAAAATTATGGGAAATGCGCAGTATCTTTCTTTATTCCATCCATCTCCCTACCTTCTCTCTCTCTCTCTCTCTCTCTCTCTCTCTCATGGTTAGAAATATCATTCAGATCTCTTTACAACATATTTCTAAGTAAAAGTGAAACTAGAGTTAATCTCCCTTTCAAATAATTCAATGGTTTGAATAAAGTCAAACACATAATGGTACTTGTATATTGATTATTTTTACGTGGAATAGATACATGCATGGTGGGGCAGAGAGCGGATTTCGTCGAGTGAAGCCAGAACAGTACAAACCCAGATTATTCCATTTCCATGGTGACAAGCGGGGAGTCATGGTGAAAGAGGTTTATATTTGTTTAAAACTCTTTACTTAAAAATATTTTTCATTCGGTTTCATATAAGATGATTACTATGCAAAATGCAGGTATTATGATTTATCAAGACACCGTAGAAATTAAATTTTTATTGGAGATTTGGGAGTTATGTACATACCACATGCAAAAGTGTTGTTCAGATGTGACTGTATTATTATAAAAAGATGCAGATATTGAGAAATAAAATCGAATGTGCCGTTTACCTTATTAAAAAATAAACTTACAAACTGGTACATAAATATCAAACAAAAAAGTGTGTTAGACAAAAGGTGAATAAATATATTAATACAATGACTGGTTTCTGTTTCGCTTTAGATCCCACGTATGGAGAAGTACATTGATGACACAGATGTGTACATCCTGGACCTTGGACTTCATATCTACCAATATAATGGACAGGGCTCCAACAAAGACGAAAGAGTCAGGGTGAGTTATCAACACAAAACGAAGCTTTTTTTAAAGTTTAAGCCTCATATACAAAATGCAGTATATATTAAATGCAAATGCTTTAATAATATTATCTCGACTTCTGAAACAAGATTTTTAATGTGTGTGTGTGTGTGTGTTAAAGGCTCTGCAGTATGTTAACTCACTAAGGGCTGAAAGAAGTGGAAAAGCTGTGAAAACGACAGTTCTGGACCAAGTAGCCGGTGGAACGGTTTGTTACAGATGTATTTTCTTTAGTAACTTCGTCTTGCTATTTCATTCAATTCCCTCTAAGGGCTTGATATTCATGACCAATTTTAGACTCAATTATATCCATATACAAAGAGCTTTTTATTAAGATAATTGAAAATATCCAAAATATTTTTCTATTATATAATAACGTTATAGATAAACAGAATACATATACGATTTAACTTTAAGGCCGATACACGTACATGTATATTGGTACTATTTTTAGTACCTGGCCTCCTTAACATATAATTATATTAATCTGATGTTATTACAGGGCGTATTTTTCCGACATCTGGACCAAACCGAGGGTGAAGACTTTGAATCTGAAGAAGACATGGAATCAACTGATGTTTCTGAACATGAACTCTACAGGTAAAATTAGGGGAAAATGTAAATACAACGAATAGGAAAAGCGGAATAACTGTAGTTTGAATCAAAATTTACTAATTGTAATTATTGCTATGAACTTGCAGACCTTAAACTACGTATATATAGTGTATCGTGTACTTTTCGTCAATGTGCTTATTCAAATGAATATCTTAACTTGCAGACTATCAGATGCTGAAGGCTCGTTGAAGTTTTCATTGGAAAAAGAAGGTCCCGTTGGCCTGAAAGATTTTGATGGCAACGTAAGCTTTTTTAACCTGATAAATAACTGTCATTTGTGTTCCTTATATATTATCTTGTGAAATGAGTAATCATGATGTATATTGTATTTTACATTTTAAAATTAATATTGGATCATATACATATATACGAAAACGTAGGAGATTTGTTTTTCTATTTACATATTCTTAATAATTGCTCATTTTATATTACATGTATCTTGTAAGATTAATAAATAAAACCGAGAATGCATTTTAAGATTTTACAGAGATATTGAACACGTATTTATCAAAAACATTATTTCTAATGAATTATGAATTCGTTTCTTGCTTATCCCGTTGTCATGATTTTTTCCCTGAAGGATGTCTTTATTTTTGACACAAAACAAGAACTCTTTGTATGGGTTGGTAACCACACAACCCATGAAGAGAGGAAGAACGCTTTGATATATGCCCATGTAAGTCGTTTATCTTTAACGTCATAAAATATATCGAAAAAAACCGCATAAAATAAACATTTTCAATTTATTTAGCATTATTGGGAATATAGTGAGAAGTGTTTTAACCTTTAACCTTTAACTTTTTTAAAATAAAAAGTATTGAATTTGATTTCAGATATCATAATTATTATGATATCATGAAAAAGAAAGCATATTTTAGCAGCTATTAAGAATAATCTGTAAATATATCATAGGCGACAGATGAGTTGTGCCAATCAGTCAACTGAATGTAAACTGAAAAGTCTCAAAAGGTGACTGAAGGGCATACTGTATATAAGGCTATTTTTGCTCCGTTTAATTTTCACCCTTCTAAACTTGCAAACAGTTTTGCCACGTCTTGAATTCGCCCAGCAGACACATTTTTATTTAAAAAGAGAAGATATGAGACATTGGAATTCGCCCAGTCTTACATTTGCCCGCTGACAACAAGGTCGAAATGGGCAAATATAGAACGAGGCGTATATTTCCCTGTATACAGTAGCTCTCCTATATAATTAATCACGTTTAAATTGTCTTAAATTTTAGTCATCTTTCAGTTGATACCTCCATCTAACTTATTAGAATATATTGAAATATGATTTTGTTTATGCGTTAACTTTGATTTATATCTTTTTGACAGAATTACTTGAAGGAGACCAGCCATCCTTTGATTCCCGTGAGTTGTCTGAATGAGGGGGCCGAAAACAAATCATTCAGTATGGCACTTACCGCCTAGGGCTTTGGAAACTTAACTCTTCAATTGGGATAAAACCCAAACAAAACAATATACGAACAATACAAATCAATGATAGTTGAATAAATCAAAATCATCATTAACTTTTTTATATTAATAGTTTGATTTTGTTTGGTTAAGGGTTATCTAATTCTTGCAATTTTTGTTCATTATGAACATAAGTATTTACTGTTTATCTTTAACATGCTGGACAAGGTGTTATTAATTGCATTATTAATAGCTTGATAATAAGATGTTATCTCTTTGACTAAATGAACAATGTTTTTACACATTTGAATGTATTTTTTTATTGAATTTCCTGCATTGTGTACATTAAAATGACACTAGCACCAATATAATAAGCATGCATGTTCCTGTGTATCTTATGAAATTTGAATTTTCCCTTCATAGCAGTTTCAATTTTTATTTTATTATTTTTTTTTTGGGGGGGGGGGGTATCTACCGGTATTCATAAAGTTTATAGCAGAATCATGTGAAAAGACATCTGCATTTTAGACCATTTAAAAAACAATGACTGTGTACAATTTGTTTTACCTTTTAAAAGAGGGATAACTCAGAATATTTCCAAACAACGTATACTTTTCAAGATTATATTTCTTTAAAAAACGAAAACATTTTACATCTTCATAACATTTATACAATCTTGTTGCCTTTTTGCTCACATTGAAGCGTTTAGAAATCTTGCAAAAAATTACTACGATTCAGTTATAGTTTCATTAATTTTAAACCCGCTCTCAGGGGGCCTACATGTAGCTGTTAATAATATACAGTCATACAACTATATACATTTAATGTACAGTCGTGTTGATTATTGTTATTACTCATTCTTTAATGCATGTATGCATTTTAATGCTTTGATGTGCCGTCATAAAAATGTTTATGTTCTCCAGTATATTTTACAAATTACTGTAATTAATGCCAGCTTTTTTACAAACTAAGCAATATCTTATTTCCAAACAAGAAATGACTTCTGTTATTCATTATGGTAAGTTCTATGTTAAAAAAAGCTGTTTTGCTGAAAGGGAATTCTTTGCTATCAAATCAACAAGAAAGGTGAAACTAGAGTAATTAATATTGTAGGGTCAAACAATCATGGTAAACAGGGCTTTAGAGAGATGTCAGCAAAGCTACTAAAAGCAGTATGTTTTGGCAACTAGTAGTGATAATTTTCAAAGTAATTCTTTAGATGGTTACTATGCTGTCTTGTATCAATTAAATAAAAGAGCCAAAGAAAGTGACCAAGCTTCAAAGAAAAGTAGAATAATTATTGTATAAATATTCAATTCGATAGGTAAGCTAGATACAGAGCAGCAGATCAAATGTTATCAAAAATTAAAATAAACCAAAAGGTTTTAATAAATAAAAAGTGCCTGTTTGGCAGGGTAACTGTTGAAATTGACACCCCGAGACGACCATTGTCAACTGACGCGAAGCGGAGGTTGACAATGGTTTTCGAGGGGTGTCAATTCCAACAGTTACCCTCCCAAACAGGCACTATTTATTTTATTATACTGAATGTCTTAAATTTAAAGAAAATTTTACTGCTTTCATATCGAAATGAAGTGAATTCTACGGCGAACCGTACGCGCATAATTTACGCGCATTTAACAATTCGTTGTGTTACCCGTTGTCAAGTGTGTTGCTAACGCTGAGGGTAATAGCACGGATTGCCAACTGCGTCTAAACCAATCAGATTTCAGTATTTAACATGAAAGTATAATTAAACTTTTTATTCCCTAGCACACTGTTTTTCATCATGTAAAATAACATTTTACACGCTTTTGGTACTTATATAGTCAATTTATAGAATAGAAAGTATTTGTTAAATTATTTGAAATAGACAGTACATCTG
This sequence comes from Magallana angulata, assembly GCF_025612915.1. Taxonomy (NCBI): domain Eukaryota; kingdom Metazoa; phylum Mollusca; class Bivalvia; order Ostreida; family Ostreidae; genus Magallana; species Magallana angulata. The sequence goes on from NW_026441683.1 coordinate 13,227, forward strand.
TACAACGATGCCCTGGTCGATAAAGGGTCCGTTTGAAATGAACATTAATTTTCTTTACCATGAATAAAAATGACTGCTCCAATTTTTATTAATTGGACTGCTCCTTTCTTTTTGCCATAAAATCTTATTTCCAACACTTATTAGCCCCGTCATCCTTATATTTGTGAGAAAAAATATATAGACTGCTTCATGTATCAACACTTTCAATAGTACAGAAATATTTCTTCTGGTTAATTTTCGTTGTAGTCTTACAGTATATTTTGCATCTCATAGGTTTGGAAGAATTCCCCTTAGGAGAGACTGTGTCGTGAAAGCGAGATATTTCCTCTCTACAATAATAAAAACATTCCCGAAAATGCGAGATTTTTTATGTGTATTTTAAATAAATGAAAAATTCAAATATAAAAAATGTGAAGGTTAGAAAAGCAATGTGAGGAAATTTTACTTTCTAAGACGAACCTTTTTGGCCTAAATTATCATAAAGAAACAGCCAAATCGTCACCTAGGGGAATATGAGTATGACATGATCATGATTATGTCTTGCAGTCAGTGATTTTCTTTCTTTTTTTTTTCTTAGATCTCTGTAGGTTTCGACCAATCGATAAACAGAGCGTGTAGATTTCAATCCTGTCAGTTTCTATAAAGCTATGAATTAACAATGAGTTTCCGTAAAAAAAATTCTAGAGTGAATCATACCCGGTAATAATAATTATGTTACTTCCATAATTACTGTCTGTGAGTGATATAATAAAATCTTTTTTAATTGTTTATTGTGTATGCGTGCGTGTTTTTCTTTTCTTGACTTTTTTAATGACGTAATGGTACTGCAACACCTGCAAAATAGTTCTGACCGCACTCGTGTATAGACTGCATGTTTTATAAGCACAGATGTCTGCACTGCTCAAACTGGTGGCGGTATTTGTTACAGAAATGAACTATATATACGCCAGTTTCTAAATTAAAAAGTTCAGTGATTTTTACCTTGGAGATCGGATGACAGAGAACAGTGAAAAATTCAAGTCGAAAATATTGGATATGGGGTACATGTCACCTATATCTATTTGTGTAAATAATAAACTTTGCCAGGACGAACAAAAAAAACTAAGGTGGAAATCCTTTAGTTCGACATGTTTTGAAACAAGATTCATGTATTTGGCGGTAGGGGGCAGTTATTTTTTACAAAATTCACGGTAGCCAGGGGATGTGTGTCTTCGGAACTCTGTAACTAGAATTTCCGCACTTCCTTTTCAGCACAAATACCTTTAAATCACCCCTTTTAAGGCCAATCACCAATTTCTGAGAAAATGTACTAGTCAGAATGGGTAAAATTTCCAACATGATGTTTTCTTTTTGGCCCTCTTACATGTATATGCACCCATTCGAATGATATTGTCATTTCAATTTACACCACTTGGTTTTACATGTATTTGCCCCTTTCAGTTTCGCAGTAAAAATCGTGTTTCGCGGTTATAATCTATTTCGTAGAATATGGTTACTTGTTGTCAAATATAGAATTTAGACTTTAAGTGATTTTAAACTTTATCTTTATTAACGGGTTTATAAAATGAGTTCCGGAGATAAATATGACAATAGAAAATAAAGGGGTTCTTGGCTGTTGCACCAATTAATATGTCTTTGTTTCCCCCCCCCCCCCCCCCGTTGTATACATATATAAGCAAAAACGATAACATGTTTGCAGATGTAGAAAGCACAGAGCACATTTTGTATTTTTTTGGTATTTTGTGCGGAAAAAAAACACCAGCAACACAAAACCAGTTTTATACATATAACCATAAACGTTTGTATATGAAAAATTAAACAAATTTAAAATCATCAGTGATTTTAAGGTTCATGTTTATTTAGTTTTTTCGGCAAGTATAACAATACACAATATTTATATTTTCTACTGTATTTGTGATAACATCATGAATCAACTTTGAAGCATAAAACCTAATAATTTCATAATAACATAGCCGAAAAACGGTATTGGCTGTGCTGCGTAGTATAGCATTGAATGATTTATTTTTGACGTCGTCGTGTCAATAACTGCCGTCAGGTGAGCAGACAAATTGAATAACGCGCGTTAGCGCGTTATGATAATTTGTCTGCTCACCTGACGGCAGTTATTGACACGACGACGTCAAAAATAAATCATTTAATGCTTATATTTACATTCCCTTACTGAAGAAATCAATTGTTTACTGAAATAAATCGATATAAAGTGAAGACCACGGAGGGAGTAAATTAGTAACAGCAAGAACAGCTGATTTGTAATACCGGTTTAAACTGGTTTTCACAAAGACCGTTGAGATGAGATCGACGAGCATGAAAATATAATCCATGAAAAATAACTATTGAAATGTTGCTTTTAACAATAAAGTCAACTGTTTTGTTGAATAATTATAAAACATGGTGTTTTGACAACATTTATGAAATACATTTTTTAACCGATTACATAGAAATCACTGTTTGAGAACTACTTATGTAAATTACATGTAAATTCATACGCAGTGAATAGGTGTTGCATTTAGAGGCATTTAAACATCACAGAATTTAATGGAAAAACACAGTAGAATGTAAATATTAAAACATAGCATGTGCTACAAATAAAAATAGTGGCTTTAATATATGTAATTTTTTAAGTGTAAAAATTGTAAATGATATAAATATAAGTAATAAGGATTCATTTTATGAATATAAAAAGGCAATACTTTCGATCGGAGCGTGGTCAAATCTATCATAAAGCCCTTCGGACTTTATTGGATTTGACCACGCCCCGACCGAAATTACCACCTCTTTATACTCAAAGAATGATTCTTTATTCCTTAATTACAACTGATGTTTTATGAATGAACGCAACCATGGGGTTTGAAATCGCTGAATTGCAATAAAATCTGGAATACCGTTCCATCATCACACATTCCTGAAAACAAACATTTGATTGGCATTAGATATATTTATGTTGCATTTCTTAACAAAAATACACATGATTGAAAAAATGGTATTTGTGCGAAAAATATACAGATACATGTGTTACATTAAAAGTTTAAAATCGAAGATTTCTAAACTTATCTATAACAATCGATTGTGAGAACAAGTGGACGTTGGTCTGAATTTAAAAAATTATCATATGAAGTTGAAATAAGTAAATTATATTAAGGAATGAATTGAATTTCTACCTATGTTATACGATATAACATAACTTGGAACAGTTTACTGTTTACGCTTTATAAACCGCGAAGCCGGTTATTGCAAGAGAAAAGGGCATGATCAGTCAGACATGAGTCATAAAAATTCAGAAAGATAAATTTTAATAAAATGATGATATGAGTACAAACCTAATTTTCCATACATTGATTTTTTAACAGTCATGCTGGAAACTTCCTTAGGTCCATAACTTGTCTTTTCAGACGGAACATTCCATGAACATGGCATGTAAAATAAAAAATCATTAACAACACAAGAACATTGTCGTTATAGAATATTCATATTTATTGATTCTTCATCATATAATTGAAATTATTAAATAAAATCTTCAATTGTGCCATTCAATTTCCATTTGTTTCCATTTGAGTTTTCATTTGGGTCCATTTGTTTCCATTTGGGTCCATTTGGGTCATTTTACGTTCCATTTGGGTCCATTTGGGTAAATCGACGCACCCTCTAATCTCTGTACGGGTGTCATCCACGCATTGATAGCTAGTCCAGCTAACGCCATTTTATTGTAAGAACGGTAACTCTTACTTGTGACCTGACGGCCATATTTGATGGTCAGAGACGACCACGATAGGCGATATCAAAAATTTTATCTGTAAGTATAAATTAGAACAATGACAACTGGATTTAATGAGTTGAATAGATAAAGACTAATGTTTACTTTGTTTGTATACTTTTAAAGTGAAATAAATTTGGATAACACAATGTGTGACAGTAAAATACAATTATTGTTTTCGTTACCAGTGATGTATTTTTTACAGTTTATAGTTATTTGCTCATAGATTGGAATTAGTTGGATATCATATGAACTTCTACTAATATATACCTACGTATCCGTGCGAAAGATTTTTTTTTTAAATACTGCGCTTTTCTGCGATAACAGTTTAAACGTTTCCCTATATCAATAATTGCATTTTATTACCTCCCCCTTGTTATAGTCTGTTTTTAATATTTGTATGTTCTTTAAGGCTTGTCAAGGACAGTTTCCATTTCAAGAAAAGAATTTTCCATATAATGTAAGTCAATTTATTTAATATCTTGTAATATTTGTATGATACATGTAGTATGAAGCATTTTCATAAATGTACACGTACAACTGAACATTCATATGCATATGTTTTGAAGCTAAACTTCTATATGTTTCATGAAAGTACACTATTCATTACAGAAATATTAAACAATTTTTGATGGATTAAAAAAATTCCTACTACATGTAATTTTACAGATATAGATATATGTGTTTTATGTTGTGTGTCTACGTATTTGTACATTGTCTATGTCTATGTGTATTTGTGTACGTCACATCACAAATTAATTATGCTTTTATTAACTTCAAACAGCGTATATGTGGTAAAATTCTTTTTCTATAACATCACTCGTTATCACAATGTCTTTGACCAATGAAAAGGTTGTTCAAATATATAAAAAACATAATGGTTCCATGAATGGTGTCCATAAAGAAATCTGCCAAACTCTGCACATCGATTCGTGTCAAATAAATAAAAGCAGCTTACATTGGAAAATTAAAAAAATTATCAAAGAATTTGAAAGACTCAATAAATCTATAAGTAAGAAATCGATATATGAGCAATATAAGAGGAAAGAATTCAAATGTCCATCAAAAACCAATAAAGAACCAGCAAGCACATGTGTACCGTCAGAAACAGACACTGAAAAAATAACAACAAGAACTGAACAAGACATTATCATATCCCAGCTCAAGAAGGAAAATATTAAACTTAAGGAAAAAATCCGAGGCTATAGAATTAAAGAAATTAACCAGAAAATGAAACGAACCAAAGAAAAGGTGAGGAAACTGGAAGAAAAAGTGAATGTATATAAGAGGAAGGAACAACAAGAAAAAGATAATAAAGTTGACAAAGGAGTTCAGTGCAACACTCTAAATACTTATATTGAAGAACTCAAATGTGAAATCGACAATCTGATCGCTGAAAAAGATGACATTGTAGCAGATGAAGATGATTATGTACATGTAAAGAAAGTTTTAGATTTTTAAGAAAATGGTAAAGGTTGTCCATATAATTATAAATTAAGAAATCTATATTATTTTTTTAGAAGTAGAAATATTGGTGTTCACCATATTGGTCCTGTTTTAGAAGCTGTTTTAGATATTTTTAATATAAGTGTAAACAAATTACCAAGTAAGAGCACTGCGTCTGTTTTAACGAGTGAAATGGGTGTTTTAAGTAGATGTCATTTGAATGAAGAACTTTTAAACAGTAGTAACATTACAATGCATAGAGATGCAACTACAAAAAAAGGACATCATTTTTATGCAGTTCAAATTAGTACTGGGGAGAAAGTTTTGACAGCAGGTGTGAGAGAAGTGAGTGATGGGAAGGGAGAAACGTATGTGAGTGCTACCAATGAGATTTTTAATGATATTGTCAATAATGAGAGGGAGAAAGATCAAATTTTTAATTCTGTTTCATGTTTTATGACAGATAGGAGTTCTACAGAACAGAAGGTTAACAATATTTTATGTGAAGATATATCTCATGATGTTCAATCTTTTAAATGTTCAGTACATCCCCTTCTTCAATTTTCTGAGGTTTGTTTGGAAGAAATTTTTCATATTGAAAAAGAGCTAAATATTAATTTTGATGGACACACCAGCTCTACTAAAGAGCCATTTACCATGTTTATTTTAAGGTGTGTATCCAATTTTTTTTTAAAGATGGCACTGGCGATCCAAACATTTCTCATTTATATTTTAAAAGCCAGGGCATTGATAGAATTCCTTTAATGAATATAAGAGGAAATCGTTTTAATGTTTGTTTTTATAATGCTGCTGGTACTTTTTTTATACACAAACTTTTACTTCAATACATTTTATCATCAAAGAGTTCTTTTAATTTTGTCCAGAATGTTATTGTTTTATCATTACAAAACAAATGTATTTTAACAATTTTAAGAGCACTTGGTATTTTATGTAAATTATTAACAGGACCATATTGGTTAAAAACAATGGAGGTGAACAATATTTTATCAATGGGGTCAGTTTTTAAAAGATTTTTACATGTATTACATTTATGTGCAAAAGAACCTATATTGGCTTTAAGACAGAAAATTAGACTATTTGAAGGACCAGAATTAGAAGATACTGTTTCTGAATTTTTATTTACATATCCTATTAATGATGACTTAACATGTGTTTTTATCAAACGTTTATGTGTTGTGTTGAAAACCAAAGTAGAAAAACTATTTGCTGATTTTTTAAAAGATGGTAAATATTTTAATGTACAAAAGAATTTAGATTTTAAGTGTTCATCCTGTCCCACAAGCAATATTTGTGTAGAACAGTTGATGGGACAGGTTGATTATCATGTACAATCATCCTCAATGTCATCAAATAATACTGTGGAAAGTAAACTATTATATGTTAACAACAAAACTTCAGAATGGTTCAATAACAAAAGTGAGGAAGAGAAAAAAAAATCACTGTACAAACCATGAAAAAAAACAGAACATTTATGACCTTAGAGAAACACAGAAAACAGACTTTATTAAGGAAACACCTCACGAACTTAAAAGAAAAACAAGAGGACATAAAAAGAAAGAAGAAGAAAAAAGAAGACGAACTTGACAAAGTCATAGACCACATCAGAGAAGAAGGACTGTGGGACACTGAAAGTAAAATTGATAGTGAACTCCAAAAAATTAAAACCAAAAAAGACAGATTGTCATCCTTGAAAAAACAAATTAACATCCATAAGAAAGTATTTCAAATTAGTAAACAACATAAACATTTATTAAATTTTAGCAAAAAAGGAAAACTATTTGACGAGGGAACACTGAGAAACAATCTGCTAATGTAAATGAATTTACGTAAAGAAAATACTGAAACACCTGTCTGCGAAACCTCCTTTTCTCCCATGGACCTGCTTAGTAGAGAGATTGTACATACCTGGTCCGAAGATGGCGAAGATGTTCAGTGGGAGGGGAAAATATTAAGCCATGCTAATGGAGTTTTTAAAGTAATTTATTCACAAAATTGCACTGCATGATTCTTACAAAAATGGTGTAAATGGCATCCTACTCCCCTAACCAATACAAATAATTACTATTACTTTATGTAAAACGTCATTAAAAGTTATAGCATATTTACTCAGATATATAATTCATTAATCATGAATGGTACAATGGTGAGCATTTTACTTACTTAATGTGTTTTGATATATATCAATTTCATATGTTACTAAACTTTATGTAAACTTAATAAAAGAGTAATAATAAAAGAGTAATTAAGTTTAACACTGAATCCAAAAGATATTTAAAACTTAGTAAACTGTTCAATGTTTCATGTTTTTGTTTGTCTACATCAGTGTTTGTGTATAAATGTTTGTGTATGTGTTCATAGTCATATTAAAAAAAAAATAAAAAATGAATTTTATAATTAAATTTTTGATTTTAATATTCATAATATCATTTCATAAGGACAGACATTACAATTATTTAAATATTTCAGGTTTTGTATTGGAACGATAAAGAAAAGACAGACAGCAGTGTGTTTGACTTGACGGAACAAGAAATAAACAAAGACATTGAGGACGGAAATTTATTCTTTAAAGGTAGTATAATGTTAAATGTATCTATTGGGTTATATTAAATATTATTACATTTTATTTATAAAAAAACACATAACGGGTATTTCATTTATTTTAGACGCAGCAACTAGATTGGATCATTCCTACATTTGAAAAAGACTATAAAAAGAGGAGTTGTCTTTCATAGGTAATTTTACTATTATAAAGAGTAGGAGTTATTACCCTTTGGTCACAAGGCCAATTTAATTTGACCAACATATATAGATGATTTGCATATTTATTAACCATCAACCAATGAAAAGCTGTTTAGTTCTAGTCAAGGTATGGACAAAGAAACAAGGTTTTGCAAGTTTACTGAAGAAAATTTTATTTTTAAATTTTAGGTGGACTAGCTACATTGACGCAATGTAAATCGAAGGTCACATTGATACACAAAAAACGGTAAGTTGAAATAATTGTATATATACATTTATCTATATCTCGTGACAGTAAAGAAATAATCTCTAGCGTAAAAGTGGCTTTACTTCAAGTCATCAATAAATGATTTTATATGCATGTTCTTATTTTTCACTGAACCGAAAGTAGTGGCCATTTAATTTTTGATCGTAATGGGACATGGTTAAACTATTCGATTGTTATCCTTCCATTCGTTTTTCATTTGCTGAAAAACAAGGCCAGTAAATAACAGTTAATTATATAAAGCTTAGCTGCAGATCTGTAGCTCTCTGGTTGAAAAAATTCGGATGGACAAACCAGAGAGCTACAGTTCCAAGACGCACCCGAGATCTCGCTACTAGGTAAACATGGCTGTCATAAGGCGAGTTTTTTAAAACGATGACATTCCAAGGCGAAGGATGGCCGTTGTGAACCATTGAAAGGAAAACAAAGTTAGCAGAGTTAGGGTAAACTATATGTTTAATTAATAAATCCAATTTTTTAGGCGGTTGAATGCTTTTAAAGTCGGATATAATTCCCGAAGCGAGCGACACAAAAACGGCGGCGTAAATCGGAGGTTTTTACAACGCTTGGAACTGTAGCTCTCTGGTTTGTCTATCCGAATTTTTTTCAACCAGAGAGCTACAGATCTGCAGCTATATAAAGCTTTATAGGGCCAAATATTTGTTTATACATTGTAGTTATCCACAGACGAAATTACAAACAACAAATGATGCTTTTTTAGCTCACCTGAGCTAAGAGCTCAAGTGAGCTATTAATTCCGATCACATTTTTAAAAACTTCTTCTCAAGAACTACTGTCTCACATTAAACGTTATTTAAAATAAATATTCTTTATGGAAAGAAAAATATAAATTGCAAAAATTATGTGCTAATTCTGTTTAAAATTTGAGTTATTACGAAAATGATAATAAAGGAAAGGCGTGTTTTAATCAATTTAATTAAAGCTTCGGGTTCGGTATTTCAAACGAGTCTTGGTAAAACGGATAGGCAAACCCGGGCCGGGACAAAATTAAAGCCGGGGCAGATCGAGATTTTTCAATTTACGTCAATAATAATTAACCAATGTCGTTGAAAATTTCAGGATATGTTACATACCTGTATATTTGTACTCGCTGTAAATATTGATTGACAACAATGTGTATTTTGAAATTTATTGACGATTGTTGATTTCCAAGTTGGTTAAATGGGTAGGCAAACCCGGATCGGCATTTTACGGGTTTGTGGACTTATTTTAGAAGAAACTTAATAATTCATGTTTAATTCCATACTTTTAAAACGAGGTTCTTTGTTTAAAGCAGCCATGACGTATGATAAACGGGATTTTGTTTATTGTGCAACAGTTCGCGTGCGAAGGGAATCTTTGAAACATGCAAAATACATTGGTGCCAATTTTGGGAAGTAAATTGTGGTGAAATATTTCAATGCGTTGACAGTTTTCACATATGACAGTGGTGTTAGCTTGTTTTAATTTTCGTTTCGTTTTCATAATTTATGCTTTCATATGTAACCTAAGAACTATCACCTGTATTTTGTAATTTTTACTTATCAAAGCAAACAGAGACTTTGGCTGGTTACCTGCGCAAAGTAAGCAAAATCTGATGTATTAACAAAGTACTAATTAAAAATACAATTTATTCTATTGGTAATTCGGTAGGATCTCTTGCATAATGGTAGGTTAATGCAATATGTTTTGTTGAGATGTTCAGCATTTTCCCGAGTTTATTCAGTTTAAATAGAGTTTAATATCGCTGACGGAAATATGTAGGTATATACGTATGTAAATATGTGATTCATTTTGAAAGATAAATTGTGCTCTTTATTTGTTATAGTCAGGGCTCTACATTAACTTTTAGCTCACCTGAGCTGAAAGCTCAAGTGAGCTTTTCTGATGAAAATTTGTCCGTTGTCTGTTGTCGGCGTTGGCGTCGGCGGCGTTGTCGTTGTAAACTTTTCACATTTTCTTCTTCTTCTTCTCCAGAACCACTGGGCAGATTTCAACCAAATTTGGCACAGAGCATCACTAGGCAAAGGGGATTCAAGTTTTTGTCCAAATAAAGGGCCACGCCCTCTTTAAAAGGGAGATAATTGAGAAATATTGAAAAATTGTTATTATTTTTCAAAAATCTTCTTCTCAAAAAGTATTCAGCCAGAAAAGCTTAAACTTGTGTGGAGGCATCCCTAGGTAGTGTAAATTCAAGTTTGTTCAAATGATGGTCCCCGGGGGTAGGGTGGGGCCACAAGAGGGGGATCAAGTTTTAAATAGGAATATATAGAGAAAATCTTGAAAAAAAATCTTCTCCTCAAAAACTATCATGCCAGAAAAGCTCAAATTAAAATGGAAGCATCCTCAAGTAGTGTAGATTCAAGTTTGTTCAAATCATGGTCCCTTGGGGTAGGGTGGGGCCACAAGAGGGGGATGAAGTTTTACATCGGAATATATAGAGGAAATCTTTAAAAATCTTCTCAAAAACTATTCGGCCAGAAATGCTCAAATTAAAATGGAAGCATCCTCAAGTAGTGTAGATTCAAGTTTGTTCAAATCATGGTCCCTGGGGGTAGGGTGGGGCCACAATAGGGGGATCAAATTTTACAGAGGATTATAAAGAGGAAATCTTTAAAAATCTTCTTCTCAAAAAATATTAGGCCATAAAAGCTCAAATTAAAATGGAAGCATTCTCAGGTAGTGTAGATTCAAGTTTGTTCAAATCATGGTCCCCGGGGGTAGGGTGGGGCCTCAATGGGGGGTCGAGTTTTTACATAGGAGTATATAGAGTTAATCTTTAAAAAATCTTCTTCTCAAAAACCATTTGACCAGAAAAGCTGAAACTTGTGTGGAAGCATCCTCAGATAGTGTAAGTTCAAGTTTGTTCAAATCATGGTCCCTTGGGGTAAGGTGGGGCCTCAATGAGGGGTCGAATTTTTACATAGGAGTATATAGAGTTAATCTTTAAAAATCTTCTACTCAAAAACCATTTGGCAAGACAAGCTGATACTTGTGTGGAAGCATCCTCAGATAGTGTAAGTTCAAGTTTGTTCAAATCATGGTCCCTGGGGGTTAGTTGGGACCACAATAGGGGGTCAAAGTTTTACATAGGAATATAAAGAGACATTTTATTTTGAAATCTTCTACACAGATCAAGACCGACCAGAAAAGCTGTTACTTGTGTGAAGTATCATCAGGTAGCAAAATCATATTTTATTTAGGAGAAGGATGGAGACAAATGGGGCGGAGGGTCCAATTGTACAAAAGAAAACAGTTTAAATTCACCATAGTTCAAATGTTATTATATATGGTTTAACTTATATGCAAGCATTTTGACATATTTTTGATTCTTTAAAATTGTTTAGACTTTGGCCTCTGGATAATTCTTGGGCTGACACAAGTTTGATGCAGGTTTATATCCCAGTTGATTTTGATCTTCTTAAGAACTGTAATGCTCAAAATGTGAAATGACTATACTGTGACAAAAAGGGATCAATGATAAACGGAATATCCTGGGAAAAAATTGAATTTTTGATATACAGGATCTGTTAGACTACATTGTCCATATTTTATTTGGTATATTATTCAGTAAAGCTGATTTTATAATGTCTATTGTTGCTTAGGTGAGCAATGTGGCCCATGGGCCTCATGTTTTCCATTCGGAAGACCTCGGGACATCTCGCGCTATATTTTAAAGTTATCGTCCGGGTCTGTTGCGTACAAAATCCTCGTGGACATTTAGTTTTCAATCGTGTATTGAAACATGATAAGCTAAAAGGGGGGGGGGGGGGGGGGGGGGTAAAAAAAGATTTCTTTGAAAATATTCATACTTTTGAATGAACATCGTTTGAACCCTGAGGTATTTATTAATTTATTAGGCAATATGTGAATCGAGGATATCTTGGGACAGAGTGGAATAAATTTAACAGCTAAGATTGTTAATTTTTAGTACTATGGATTTCTATGTCAGGTTCAATTATTATGAGAGGGAATTGATAAATATGATCTTTTAATTTTCTTTCATCTATTTTTTATAGACATTTAGTCGTATAAACTTTTGATATGCTTCCTGTACTTATATGTACATGTACTTGTCTCATTTCAGATGGCATTATCTGAATCCCAAATACCACCCGACGCCCAGCATTATTTGGTGTGTGGCACTGAAGACTGTGAGAAGAACTGCCAGCTTTACTGCAATGACTGTCACCTACCAATGTGTGAACAGTGCAGAGATGAACATCAGAAGAATAAGAAAACCAAGAACCATGAAGTGGTCCCTTATAAGCTACGCAAACGTCAACTTCCTGTGGAGAAATGCAAGATCCACCCCACAAGACAAATAGAGTTTCTCTGTGAAGAATGCCAGATTCCCATTTGTTCTAAATGCACAGCAACAAAAGAACATCGCGGCCATGTGTTTACCGACCTAGAAGTTGTCTTTGCTGAAAAGTGTTCCTTTTGTTACGAAGAAATAGCCAACATTCGAAAATATTTTGAGCCTACTTCTCAAGAATTAAAAAAAGAAATTTCTGAAGATGTCACAAAAATAAAGAAGATCATGGAAGACATAAGAACATCCATGAAGGCTGAAGCTGACGCTGTGAAAAAACTGGTAGACACAGTCACATCAGGTAAAATAAAACAAGTCGAGAAAGTAGAACAGTCATTATCAAAAACATTAAACGACCAAAACCAAACAATTGATGATCACATCAACTATCTCAATGATTTAGTCAAAACATTTTATGGCTACCTATCTCCCTCGGACATTAAAAATTTAACATTTGTTCTTAAATCTGAAAAAATACTGATAAAACCAATACCAGAGACATCCAAACCAGTCCCACCTGTATTTACTGCTGGTCAACATAGCAAGGAAGATTTCGCCAAACTACTGGGTAGAATAACTGTCCCTAACACTAAACAAGAGAACAGAAAAATAAAACCCATGGAGACTGCCTCTACACAGTTGAAACCTACAGGGAAACAGAGAAAACAAGACAGAGAGAAATCTGACGTGAAACAAACACTGTCTCTGTCTTCTTCTGTCACCAAGGTCAGGGAGTACACAGTACCAGGTGTTAGACGTGTATATCATATGTCACTGGGTAAATCAGGCAGACTTTGGGTCAGTGATAGTGAAGGTAACTTTGTCCAAACAGATCTAGATGGGGATCAGCTACAGACGATACAAACCAGTGGTGGATGGGAAGGCTACCACACAGTCACACAGGACGGGGATCTGATTTATACAGACCAAGACAACAAAGTCATCAATAGAATAACACCGGGAAATACAATCACTGAATTCATTAAAACAGGAGAATGGGTACCACTCAGTATACACTCTTCCCACATCAACGGGGACCTACTGGTGGGGATGACGAAGGCTGGAGAGGCTAAAGTCACGAGGTACAAGAAGACAGGGACAGAAATACAGAACATACAGACAGACAACAAAGGACAGACACTGTATGATCTACCACTCTACATCACAGAAAATATCAATGGTGATGTCGGTGTATCAGACTATTACAATGATGCTGTAGTGGTGGTGGATAAATCAGGACAACACAGGTTCTCCTACACAGGTCAGAGGTCAGGGTTTACTCCACAGGGAATATGTACTGATGTACTCGGTCACATCCTGGTGTGTGATGGTATCAGTAACACAGTTCATCTTCTGGATCAGGACGGTCAGTTCTTGTCTCTTCTACGCACACCACAACAAGGAGTGGAAAACATGTATCCCCGTAGTGTGTGTGTGGATGATGAACAATATATGTGGGTTGGAGAACTTGACAACATAGTGAAAGTGTATAAGTATCTAAAGTGAACAGTGTATATATGTATTTAATAGTTGGTAGACTATTTATAATATAGTAGGATATTTCATAGTATCAATATTACTAACATTATATTAAATTTGACAGAAAGTACATCCATTTGCAACTATCTTTTTGATTTAATTTTTAGTTTATGCAGTAAGAAAGTCTTCTCTATGGTTTTAATAAGTTTAAATGTGCATGCTCATCACATGCAGTAATGTTATGGATGTATGATTTACAGGTACAACTAAAATATATTATCGTAGTTATGGTCACGTAACAGAAATGCTTTAAGTACTAATGCCTGAAATAAACAACTAGGTATTAGTGAGTTAAAAATTACATTACTTACCATTGTAAATTATATTTCAATACAATCCACAGATTTGTAATCTAACACAAATAAACAATCAATTTGTGACGGTCGGACAGGTTCGAATACCGGGCACCATATTATAGTTCAGTTGGTACAATGTAGAGCACTTGACTAGAGAATCAAGAGGCCCCGGTTTGAACCCCGCTGTAGTCCGTCATTATTTCTCCCATCCTTTAATATTTGTTGCCGATACCAACGACTGGAACTAATAGGTGAACTCCTACCAGGGGAAAAGAGCCTGGGGTGATCTTTTTGGGCGAAGGTCAATGAAGTGGAGGAATGTAACGGTCAGATCGGTTCGAATGAGGGCGCCAGATAGCTCAGTTGGTTAGAGCACATGACTAGAAAATCAAGGGGGCCCGGGTTTGAATCCCGGTCTGGTTCGTCATTATATTCCCCATCCCGTGACAATTTCATCAATATGAATCTTGCATGTTGAAAATATCCTGATTTAAGATTGTAGTCTAAGGTTAATTAAAGTACTGACTTAAGTTATGAATATGTTTTAAAAGAACCAGTGTCTGTAGAACAAAGCGAAACGTTTCCTCTGAGGGAAGCTCCTCATTGGAGAGCCTTCTCAGCAGAGCAGTCAGCGGACTCTTTGTCAACCGTCTACTGTCAAACTGTCAATCAGTGACAATTGCATAGTATCACGCCAAGGTCTTAATAACACCTGGCTGTTGTACACAGAGTAGATCTACATCTGAAGCCACTACTCACAAACAAGTGAAATACATTGATTTAATATTGGTTGATCTAAAAATATGAGAGGGGGCTTGGAGGGGGGGGGCTTGGAGGGAGGGGGGTCCGGAAGTCTACTGCCTATCAGTGACAATGGCCATGTATCAAGACAAGGTCCTTATAATACCTGGCTGTTGTACACAGAGTAGGTATACATGCAATCTGCAGCCACTACCCACATCCAGGAAATATACATGTTATGGCTGATCCAATAGGATGGGGGGAGGGGGGAGGTTGGATCTCCCTCTCTTTCTTTGGGACATACCGGCGGTATGATATTTGTAATCTTATAACGCATATTTAAAACCGCCATTTAATATGAATACTATAATTATCTAAAATACATCATTTTTTTTTTAAAATCCCTTATTTAAAACAGATTCGTACAACGGACTGTATTTTCAATATGTTTTCGAAGTAAGTTCCTCTCCTTCCGCAATCTGTGACTATTTCACCGAGTAAATATGTTGAAAACTAAAAAAGTTACATAAAGCAGTATCGCAAACACACATATTTATAAT
Organism: Magallana angulata; assembly: GCF_025612915.1. NCBI lineage: Eukaryota > Metazoa > Mollusca > Bivalvia > Ostreida > Ostreidae > Magallana > Magallana angulata. The sequence goes on from NW_026441683.1 coordinate 28,921, forward strand.
AACATCCACTAGGTGTATGTTTTTTCCTCTCTATTTCTTATGAAAATCGATTATAGTTTAAAGTTTTGAACTGTCAAGCCAGAAGCGATCGAGTCACATGGACTTACTTTTAAATGCATTCTTTAGCTAAATAATGTCAGCTGTTTATAATTTAAGTAGCTGTTACATGTAATAATACTATAAAAATTTTACTTCGTATGATGTCTTCTTTGTATTTTTGTTTTGTCTTTGCATTGATTATTTTTTGATCGATCAAAAACTAAAGCTACAGTAAAATCACGAACTCTGCGGAGTTCAATGGACTGACCCCACGGTAGTTACATTATTTACTATATAGAACCATTTTAACAAGTCCTTGTACTTTTGATAGGAAGTAATTATCTTTTTCATGCATCAAAACAAGTTATCTATTGAAAATATGCTTGTTTCAAGTGAAGTATTTGGTACAAAAGTCAGACAAATCGTGTTGATTTCAAAGAGACATGGCTGAGTGGCCTATAGCTACAATTAAATAGACAGGTCTACGACATTGCTGCTTGACACAACTACTCAAAGTTCAAGCTCCTGTTAAAATGATTCAAAAAAAGAAGCCTTCATATATTAATTAGCTGTTCTTGGCGTGTTACGTTCTGGTCGACAACATTGATAATACGCGGGTTTTTAATTAATATTTATTGAAAATTGATTCATTGGTTGAGGCGGATGTAAATACATGTATAGAGTGAAATCGCTTTTGTTGACAGTATTGCAGAAAAACAAAAATACTTTAACTCGCTTACGCGAGTTGTCTCTTTTTCTGCAATGTCAGTCAACCTCATACTCGAATGAAACAACAAAAATTGTTTTCAAGAATAGGAAAATATGCAACAATAAGAGGTACCGTGAAAGAAGGGTTTCATGTAAATTATATTTCAAATGTATAAATTATCAAAACTTTCCTGAATATGGGTTAGCATCTGTACTAATGCCAGATGATATAGCGCATTAATTCATTCAAGAGGCAACATCAAGATCCCAGGGACGGTAATGGCTTGTAAAATTGTATTACATATATACCATCTATTTAGCAGAATTAAGCAACGTACACCTTAAATTATGACATATCCGATCATTTGCACATTTATTTAACGAGGAATTCAATAGAATAACAACATTAAAAAAATAATTTCAGGATTAAAACTTGAAAGAGTTTTTAAAAAAATACTAAAAACTTCTGCAATTATTATTATCAAGATCCTCGTGTTATATCTTAATATTTTTTTATTATTATACTTTCATGTTAAATACTGATACCTAATTGGTTTAGATGTAGTTGGTTATACGTTATATTACCCTCAGCGTTAGCAACACACTTGGCAACGGGTAACAACGAATTGTTACATGTGCGTAAATTTTAACAGTTACCCTCCCAAACAGGCACTATTTATATATTGTTTTATAAAAAATAGAAATTATGCAAATTATCTTTAATTTTCCATGGAAAACCAAATTTTAAGGTCATGTTCTGGTAAATGAAAGGTGCCTACAGGTTTCTGAAATTCAAGATATAAATTCTTTTAATGATGCTTCATAACAATGTCTTTGTTTCATAGGGTGTACCGGGACTTAAATTTTTGTTAAACACGATGATAAATCATGTTTTAAACAACCATCTTCTATGAAATATGAAGGATAAAAATAACAAATCTCGGAGTTTTGTCCATTTTTGACAAATGAAATATATATAGAATGCCTACAGTCTCTCCAAAAACGGCATTAAACAAGCTCTTGACCTCCTATTTAAAATGATGTCAAATTGAATATAGGTACCGGGATTACTTTTCCCGTGATTAAATATAGAGTGTCAAAATATTGCTTTATTTTCTACATAACTCCTTTAAAGCTGTAAAGTACGGGAAAAGATTCATCAGTTCAGTTATGACGTCATAATGGTTTTAGCACCAAAACGACACTCTGGAATCATTTACTAGATCTTGACCTTAACGCTCAGTAATGGGTAAATAAAAATTGGTAAGACTTGCCACAATGCGTGTGCATTTTGTTGTCGAAATATACATTGACGAGATTTGTAAACCTTGAATGTAATTTTTGTTTTGGAAACAAAATCCGAAAGATGGAATCTCAGTGGGAAAAGCAAGATGTAACCACCGAGGAAAATGAAACCTGGTAATAATGATTGCATGATGAATAGTGCCAAATAACTTCAATCAAAGCTATAAAATCATGTGTTTCTTAGAAGTTTATTGCACATAACATAATCTTATTCCGACTATCTATTTATTATTTGAGTATTTATCAGAAAATTTTGAACTTTGACATGATTTAGAAGCAATCAAAATCACCCTCGAGACTCTCGGTTTAAAACACTGCTAACGGATCCGGCCAGAGCAGAGAAGCTGAACTCTGATGTACGGACACCCCAGGTTCAAGCAAGCCTCCTATGCAAACATTAAAACCAGTAAAAAGCAGTTAAAAGTAAATTTATTTTGTGGTAAAATTCTAACTTGATCAAATATGTCTCTATAAAAGAGAGATCAGTAAACTAAACACATGACAATGTATCATATTTCTAGAGACAAAATGGGGGTGGGGGGGGGGGGGTTACACAAATTCTGTAAGTACTGGGGTTTTACTACTGTGGGGTATGACTAACATGTCTATTGATTTCAACAAAGCTCCAGTAGTATACAAGATGGACATCATCATTTGCAGAATGAAAATTCACTGTTTATGAAACAAAAACAACGCATGTGACACAATCTGGATATCTTTGACATATTCATTTGTTTAAAAAAATACAATTGCGTCGTATAACCAAATTAACACTAGCAAGTATTTCTATCTCTCAGAAAATTCATATTACAACTAGCCTTATTTACTGTTATTAGACCAAGGTATACATACTATCAGTTACATGAACATATACCTAATGAGAGTAGTTTCATATATAGCTAGTTGCAATTTAATGGAGCGACAACATTTAAAGAAAACAGAGATGAAAAGATGGATAAACATAGGGGCAAAATGTCATAATCGATTATCCACATTGGTCTTTTTTTTTGTTATCCAAAAAGAAAATAATAATAAGATTTTGTTTAAACGTCCATGCATGATTAAACGGTACCTGCAGCCCAGCTGTTGTGAAACTTATGTCAAAGAGTTTATTTAACAGAATTTACCAAGTCACCAGGTACAACAAAAATGTGACAAAAATACAGAACATACGGAGGGCCAACAAAGGACAGAAACTAACATGCTGTAGTGGTGATGGATAAATCAGGACAATACAGGTTCTCCTACACAGGTCAGGGGTCAGGGATCAAGCCCTATGGAATATGTGCTGATGTTTTCGGTCACATCCTGGTGTGTGACAGAATAAGTTAAACAGTTCATCTCCTGGATAAGGACGGTCAGTTCTTGTCTCTTCTACTCACAGAACAACAAGGAGTGGTAAACATATATCCCCGTAGTGTGTGTATGGATGATGAAAAAAATATGTGGGTTGGAGAACTTGATAAAATAGTGAAAGTGTATGTGTATAAGTATCTAAAGTGAACAGTGAATATATTTGTATAAATGACTGATTTTGATTGAAATTAATAGTTGGTAAACTATGTATAATATAGGAGGATATTTAATGTGATCAATATTACTAATATTATATTAAATTTGACAAAAATGACATTTATTTGCATTTATGTTATTTTTTTTTATGGTCACGTAACAGATGTGCTTTAAAGGGGCATGGTCACGATTTTGGTCAATTCTTTTATGTTTTTATTATTCACAATGCTCTAGAAATGCTTTTCTAATGATAAAATAAATTTGATAGTCATTCGTAGAGTTATAAGCAAGATACAGGGCTCACAGTTCTTTGTCATGTAAAGAAGGCTCGTGCCCTGTTTTTGTTTACATAGGTTCAATATACCAGTAAAAAAAAAATCTTTTTCCAGCTTATTTGTCTATCTTTTTATTTATTTTAAGCATAGATACACAGTTCCTAACATTTAAAACCTTCGTTTTAGGTTTACAACTAAAATTTTAACTTCAACGTTCAAAATGTAAACAACTGCTTTGTTTACACAGCGAAGAATTTTAAGCCCTGTAACTCGCTTATAACTCAACAAATGACACTCAAATTTCTGTTGCCTATTTAAAATGCCTTTATGAGGCATTGTAAATATTAAAATCGGAAAACTAATTTTTGACCAAAATCGTGACCATGCCCTTTTAAATACTAGTACCTTAAATATAGAAATAGTTATCGTGTGAGTTAAAAACTACATAACTTACCAGTGTACATTTTATTTCAATACAATCCATATAGAATTTTTCTAACACATATACATATAAATAATCATTTTGTGTCGGCCATACCTGTTTAATAAACGGAGCCATTAAGTATTTAGTTGGTAGATCACTTGACTAGAGATTCAAGAGGCCCGGGTTTGAATCACGCTGTAGTCCGTCATTATTTCTCCCATTCCGTTACTGTTGGTGCCGTGACAACCCCTGGAACTGACAGGTTACATCGATCCTGCCAGGGTAAAGAGCCTGGGTGATCTTTACCGGCGAAGACCATGAAATCTAAGTGGAGGAATGTAGCGATCAGACCGGTTCGAATACATGCGCCATATAGCTCAGTTGGTTAGAGCACATGACTAGAAATTAAAGGCCCTGGGTTTGATTCCCGGTCGGGTCCGTCATGATTCTCCTATCCCGTCTTTCACAATTTTGTATGCATCTTGCATGTTGAATATACCTTGATTTAAGATTGCAATCTAAGGTTAGTGCTGGCTTCAGTTATGAACATGTTTTAAAAGGACCAGTGTCTGTGAAACAAAGCGAAACGTGTCTTCTGAGGGAAGCTCCTCATTGGAGATCTTTCTCAGCAGAGCAGTCAGCGGAGTCTTTATCAACCGTCTACTGTTTATCAGTGATAATGGCCTGGTATCAAGACAAGGTCCTTAGAACACTTGGCTGTTGTACACAGAGTAGGTATACATGCAATCTGCAGCCACTACCCGTATCCTGGAAATATACATGTTATGGCTGATCCAAAATGATGGGGGGGGGGGGGGGAGGGGGGAGTTGGGAGGTTGGATCTCCCTCTCTTTCTTTGGGACATACCGGTATGATATTTGTAATCTTATTACGCCTATTTAAAGGGGCATGGTCACGATTTTCGTCAAAAATTATTTTTTCGATTTTAATGTTTACTATGCTTCAGTCAGGCATTTTTAATAGGCAACCAAAATTTGAGTGTCATTTGTTGACTTATAAGCGAGTTACAGAGTTTACAATTCTTCGCTATGTAAACAAAGCTTTTGTTTACATTTTGAATGTTGAAGTTAATATTCCAGTTTTAGACCTTAAATGAATGTGTTAATCGTTAGGAACTCTTTATTTATGCTTAAAATATAGACAAATCCTCTTGTTTACTGGTATATTGAACCTATGTAAACAAAAACAGGGCACGAACCTTGTTTACATGACGAAGAATTGTGAGCCCTGTATCTTGCTTAAAACTCATCGACGGGCACCCAAATTTCATTTGATCTTTAGAAATGCAATCATAAAGCATTGTAAATAATGAAAACAGAAAAATAAAATTTGACCGAAATCGTGACCATGCCCCTTTAAAGCCGCTTTTGTCCATTTATAATATGAATACTATAATTATCTAAAATGAATCATTTTAAATAAAAATCTCTTATTTAAAACAGATTCGTACGTCGGACTTTTTTTTTTCATAAACAAAACCTTTTCAACATTTTTTTTCGAAGTAAGTTCCTCCCCTTCCGCAATCTGTGTCTATTTCACCGAGTAAACATGTTGAAAACTGAAAAGTTACATAAAGCAGTATCGCAAAAACACATTTATAATAACATTCACTATGTGCATCGTTTTTTCTCTCTGTTTCTTATAAAAATCGATTATAGTTTATAGTTTTGACCTGCCAAGCCAGAAGCGATCGAGTTACATGGACTTACTTTTAAAACTGCTTTTGAATACATTCTTTAGCTAAATAAATATCAGCAGTATATAATTTAACTCTGCGGAGTTGAATGGACTGACCCCATGGCCAGACTTCCAAGAAGTTGTAGTTACATAATATACTAGAACCATTTTAACAAGTGTTTAGACTTTCGGTAGGATGTAACTATCTTTTTCATGCATCAAAACAAGTCATTTATAGAAAGTATGCTCGTTTCAAGTGAAGTATTTGGCACAAAAGTCAGACAAATCGTGTTGATTTCAAAGAGACATGGCTGAGTGGCCTACAATGAAATAGGCAGATCTACGTCACATTGTTGCTTGACACAACTACTGACACAATATTATTTACCAGAAAATATTGAACTTTGACATGATTTAGAAGCAATCAAAATCACCCTCGATACTCTCGATTTAATACATTGCTAACGCATCCGGCCAGAGCAGAGAAGCTAAACTCCGATGTTGTACGGACACCCCAGGTTCAAGCAAGCCTCCTATGCAAACATTAAAACCAGTAAAAACCAGTAAAAAGTAAATTTATTTTGTGGTAAAATTCTAGTTTGATCAAATATGTCTCTATAAAAGATAGATCAGTAAACTAAACACATGACAATGTATCATATTTCTAGAGAAAAAAGGGAGGGGGGAGGGTACACAAATTCTGTAAGTACTGGGGTTTTACTACTGTGGGGTATAATTACTATGTCTATTGATTTCAACTAAGCTCCAGTAGTATACAAGATGAACATCATCGTTTGCAGAACAACATTTTACAATCATTCGCATATAAAATAAAAACAAACGCATGACACAATCTGGATATCTTTGACATATTCATTTGTTTAAAAAAAAATACAATTGCTTCATAAAACCAAATAAACACTAGCAAGTATTTCTATCTCTCAGAAAACTCATATTACAGCTAGCCTTAGTTACTCTTATTAGATCAAGGTATACATACTCTCAGTTACATGAACATATACCTAATAACATGAGTTTCAGCGAGTTGCAATTTAAAGGAACGACAACATTAAAAAAAACAGAGATGGAAAGATGGATAACATAGGGTCAAAATGTCAT
>NW_026441684.1:0-18656 GCF_025612915.1 Magallana angulata
TTATAGGGACCGTTTAACGACATTTTGAAGGTTGAATATTGTTTAGTACATCATTTTGAGCATCTTTTCATCTATACTGCATTTCAAAAGATATTTCATTTCTGATATATTGGTGTTTAAATGTTGAACAATTGACCTCTGAAAACCTCTGATTACGTACGCATGATAAATCATTACATTGCTTGGATACATAACTGTAAGATAACAATTCTGCTTTTATGACCTTTCACAAAATATCTATCAGTAAACAGCTATAGATAACAGACTTTAGAGTCCTCTGGTCCCTTAATTTGAGAGGCAAGTCCCCTTTTCTTGATATCAAATGAAATGTCAAATATCAAATTATATATTGGTGATCAAATTTTTCAACGTTTGACCCCTAAAAATCTAATTACCTCATTACGTTACACATGATAAAATCAATAGATTTCTTCGATACATAACAGTTAACAGTTGAGATCGACTGAAATTTTTAAATTTTTTACCTCACGTAATTTTAAATGACAACAGTTGTGAATAGAATTAGAGATCACTTTTGAGAAATAAACAAGTATTGAAAATAATTCATGCCCAGGATCATGCACATGACAAATAAAGTGTCTTACACATGTAAATCTTAATGTTAAAGCTGCTTGGTCCGATTTTTAATAAAATATTTGTACGCTTTTAATAAACGATGGTTATGCTAAGTATGTGTGTAATGATATACGTTGCAGTAGTTTTCCTGGTCAATTAAGCCTTATTTCAATGAAAAAATAATATACATGTTGAAACTTGTTGAATCCAGATGTTGATTATTATTAAAAAATATTGTGCAATCCGGATCTTTTCTATTTTATAATTAGTGAGAGTTATCTCCCGTAGTCCGGTTACTTATCGATTGATCGGCCTTCTGCGAGATAATTAATGCTCAATTATCGACAATTGTTTCTGTCGTAGCTATTGATTTAAACAACTGTGAATAAAGATCCAAACTAGCAGCTCATTTCAGTTTATACCGTTAAGTCTTGTGATAAATAAATACGCATTTTTTGCCAAAATTAGATAGGTAAATTATAGTTCACCCCATTTTTTTAAGGCCGTGATTCAGGATACCGCGGGAGTAAGACTGCCGATATCGTTTGCTATCCCCGTTGTATGGGTACACGTACAAAGTTGCATATTATTATAATTAATATTATAAAATTCTCAATTTTTTATATATAAAATTCTCATTTATATATAAATATTAATCTATTGTTTCCTGCATAATAACAATTCTCGCCATTAGTTAGTTCAGCCCACAGTTGACTTGTTAATGTTTTTTTTAACAATTTCCGGTTAAGAATTTTCAGGTTAATCGGATGTTTGAAAAATTATCAATTACGATGATTTGATTGAAAAAGCATTTCCATCGTATGTATTCCGTTATGGATTTATTGCCCCCCCCCCCCCCCCAAAAAAAAAAATGAAAAAGAAAAAAGGTACCGTAAATAAGATCGATGTAATCTAATATATTTCAAAAGAATTGAAAATTTTGCAAGAATACAGGATCAAGACCTACTGCATTAAATACTATAATTATTTTGCAACAAATATCTTTAAAAGGAAGTTGGCCATTCCGGCCAAGTTTTTTATCCACCAAATTAGACAAGTTTTACCATACAATGTACAAATTTATTTACAAAATAAACGACATAAAAGGGTTTCGTGTTATTTCGCCTCGTGTTGAAACTGGCCCCTTACGCCGAAGCTAGTATGATTGTATTACGATTTTGACAATAACAAATAAAATATACAGCATGACTATTTGATAAAAAAGTGTATATTTGTTCATTAATAGTTTTGAAGTTTACGTTGTTTATAATTGATGCAAAACATGCTGGATGAATAAACCCGGTCATTCGAAGGATGAGACCAAACAGTTAACCGTTCTAAACTATCCCATGATGTATTTATGGGGGTTTTGTATGCCCAATTATATTTATTTACTTTGAATATTTCTAACGTTAAAAGGTTATCAATTCCGTGTAAATACGAGTATCAAATAATTTTCCATGCAAACCAAATGAATGATCTTAAAGATGTAATGGCCGATCGGAACATTCAGCTTAATAAAAATTTCTCCACTTATTATACCTCGAAACGTTATTTCAAATCAGCATCTAACATTGAAGGGAAATAGAAATATTCGGCGGATCTAAATGTTCAAATATTCTTATGATAAAATTTTGTATTTATGGCAAACGTAGATTAATTATATATATTTTTTTATCTCCTACAAGATATAATCGCACTTGTGTTTTGTATCCATCTTTTTTACACTCAAATCTGTCAAAATTCGTGGTCGTTTAACCATCTTGTTTAAAACCACGCTGAAATGTTCACAATCGATGTGCTGTTAAACGAAAGAACTATTTTATGACATAGACAAGATCACAAAGAACAATTATGTAACACCTTTTTTCAATGACAGTCATACTATCTTTTTTTGAAATTACGAGACCAAAACAGAATTCATTCGTAGGTAAAGGTATAATCTTTTGCAAAGAAATAAACTCATGTGTGCATTACAGCAAGGCGCAAATCTTGTGTATTGGAAAACGGTATAGCTAGCCCGCTCGCTAGTCCAACCGCGACCTATGTCCTCGGCTGCAGGCAAGGGATCGGGTGCTTAAAATTGTTTACATACACAGCTCGGAATACAGCTAGATTTTTAAATGCGACTCAAATTCATTGCATATAAACAGTTCTTTTATTCATAATGTGTTTTACTAGAAATGTATTAAACTGTTTAAACACTTTCCGCATGTAAGCTGGTTTATTGTCTATGGAAGTAGGTAAAATCTTTAAAATTGGAATTTTTCTGTTTGCAGCTAAATAAAGAAACCCATGGATGCATTACAGCAAGGCGCAAATTTTGTGTATCGGATAACGGTAAACCGCTCGCTAGTCCAGCCATGACCTATTTCCTCGGCCGCAGGCAAGGGATCGGATACGTAATTGTTCACATACACAGCTCGGAATCCAGCTAGATTTTAAATGCGACTCAAATGCATTGCATAGAAGAAGTTCTTTCTTCCATAATGTGTTTCACCAGAAAATAAATAAAATGTTCTAACAATTCCCGTAATATAAACTGGTACCCTTTATGTCAGTTATACGCACTAATACCCCGTTTATTTGCCAAATAAAACACGAATACATGGTAACAAGTCTAGCTTTAAACACTCATATTACGCAATACCCGAACAAAATATTATTGTTATGACATTAATTAGATCATAATGAACAACTTTTGCAGCGACAGCTATATCGAAATCTTAACCGCTTTTGAGTTATAAAGTGAAAACTTTAAATGGTTCTAGGTCCCTAATTTCAGGGGCCAGTCCCTTTTTCTTGATGTCAAACATAAGATCTCGTAAATATAAATCTTTTTTCTTCTACATGTCTTAACAAAATATTTACGAGAAAAGAGATAAACTAAGAAAACCAAGCAAAATTAGAACGCTTTTGTCATCTCAATTTTCGAGCCCTACCGAGCGCCGGTGTAATGAAGAATAATGACCCCCGTAGAATAATGACCGGGGGTCATTTTTCTACGTAGAATAATGACCCCCCTAGCTGAAGAATAATTGGATTTTTCTGAAGAAAAAAGACCCAGGGGTTATTTTTCTTCATGTTAAACATGAAGAAAAATGACCCCCATAGAAAAATGACCCCCACCCCCCCCCCCCCCCCCCTTGTAAACATGAATAGAAATTGGTTACACCGTATCCAAGATATGACTTTAAAATTTGCTTAATTTTTTACTCTGTTCAACTGCTTTTGAAGTTATAAACACCGAATTTGTAAATAAATCGCTGTATGTAGTTTTTCATATCCGTAGCAGGCATACACAAAACACTCTGATATTGCCGTAAATTGATTGTTAACAGTTACGTCACTTCTCTCATCGACATACGACGGGAAATGACGCAAATAAAGACAGGTTCATACACAATGAGGATATTGTGTGATAATTAACGAACAATAATCATGAAAGAATAATAAGCAATATTATTAGAATGATACATGTATATATCTTTATGGAAAAAGACTAAGGGGACAAGTAACGTAGGAATATGAATTCTTATTTACATTTCGTGAGGACAGTGATTTTTAAAAAAATCATTTTGCGTTAGTTTTGTTTTCTTCTATGTGATACATGAACATGATCATCAATATTCTAAACATTTGTTGTAATGTTGTCTTTGTGATCATGAATAAACTTTATTCTTCTAGAGCAAATGTGTGAAGAGTACCTGACTATAGTAAATCTTAATACATGATAAATACTGATCGATTATGATAAGAAAAGATTGTTTCTTAAAGCGTTGATAAGAGGATAGGGCCCATGTTAGGGGTTTATATCCCCCTTGATTTTGATCACACGATCTTTATTGTATCCAAAGTAACAAATGCTCATACAAACTATTGTTGCATAAATCATCTTGGTATTAACTAAACATACTAAAGTATGCCGACGATAAAGTAAAATATATTTTCTCAGTACTTTGACGATTTTCCTTATTGGCTGTTAACCTCTACTGGCGTAATGGCTGCTGTCAGTGCCTACTAACTTCAGCTTGGTTATAATGCCTAACAGGGGAGTAAACTTTAAAGAATTTTGGTTTCATCATTAATTCCGCGTGATGCACTTGCATACCCAGCAGTTTGTAATAGTGGAAATCCTCAATGCAAGTATAATTCATGAACAATAGGAAGAATTTAAAAGATGCTACGCCGAAGCGCGAACATGCGAAGACGAAAGTGCCAAGTTGCGAAGGCGTAAAAGTGACAATACTATCGCTTCTTTGCCTTTGCAACTTCGCACTCTCGCCTTCGAATCTAGCTCACCGAGACGAAAGCAAGGGGAGCTTATGCTATACTCCCGGCATTGGCGTCCGGAGCTGGTTAAAGTTTTTGCTGCAGGTCCTGTATCTAAGCTATTACTACTTCACCCAACCTGAATAGATGGTGAGTCTTATGATACAGATGCACCTGACAGGCATGGATGCTGAATCAGAGCCATAGGTTTGGGATGCCTGAGGAGGTAAAGTTTTTAATTGCTGGTGCCCTCTGATGATGATATCTTAGTTATTACTGGTCCTAACTTCACCAAACTTTCATGGATGGTGCGTCTTATGATACTGATGCACCTGGCAGGCTTGAATGCTGAATCTGAGCCATTGGTTTATGATGCTTGATGAGGTTTAGTTTTTCGGAACAGGTCACATGTTTTATAGATGATAGCTTGCATAGTTGATTTAACTATATTATAAATGAAACGCAGAGGTTGCTTCAGATGCAGAGCCTGATCTGCATTATCAAGGATGGTAAAGAAATCTCCTACCTCACTCAAACCTGCTTGATAGATAGATGTAGATGTTGTTAAATGATATAACATGATATCTATGATACAGTATTGTATGATATGAAACACTCTTGTTTAATAGGAGACAATATAATACCATATGTTATATTGTAAAACGCTATATGATACGATATAATATTGTATTTTTTTTAAATTTATGATATGATATTGTATCATGATATTGTTCAGTATATTATTGTATATTATGATACAATATTGTATAATATTATATTGTTTTATTAAGTAATTATTCAATCACATTATACTATTACATATGATATTGCAAAATATAATATTGCATTCTATGATATAATATTGTATATTCTGTGATATTGCATCATACAGTATTGTATAATATGATAATGGTTTCTGTAATATAAAATTATACCAAATGAAATTGTATAAATGATATTGTAATATTATACAATATCGTATCATACGATATTGTATAATATGATATTGGTTTATATGATATATTATAATATTACATAAAATTGTATTTTATGATGTTGTAATATATTTTATTGTATCATATGATACAATATGTATAAAATAATTGTATTAGAAAATATTTTATCTTATCCCATGATATTGTATCATTTGATATGATACAATGTTGTATCAAATTATATTGTATCACATAATACAATATCATATTATTTATCAAATATGATACAGTATCATATAATACAATATCAGACTATATCATACAATATAATAACACATGTTTCAATGTTATAATGTTTTATTGCAATATGATATTGTTTCATATAATAATATATTGTATTATGTGTTATGATATTGTTTTATTTGATCAAATAAAATAATGTTTAACACAATACAATGTCATACCATACGATACAATATCATATCTCACAATTTTTGTACGGTATTTTATGCTATTATATGATATATATTGTAAGTATATAGGATGCAATTTTTAATTTTATATTATTGTATTGATTAACATATGATCAAATGATTATCATACAATTTTTTAGCAGATGATATACGATAATGTGTCATAACAGAATCCATGAAAATCCAAGATCATAAAGGATGGTTTTCATATAATATGATAAAGGAAGTCTCATAAAGGTGATGCCTCATAAAGGTGATGCCTCGTCTCTGTTTGTAATCTGTGATCACCTATGTTTTATAATTGCGGAGCTCTCTATCGTTTAAGGGTTCCGAGGCATATTTTGGAAATTTTATTTTTATAAAATTAATAAAATTAAATAATTCAGGGGGACACTGTCCGGACCCCCTCTCCCCTTTTACTGGGTGAAATTATTAATATTAAATTTTCCCTAGGGGACGGTCCCCCTCTCCCCCTCTAGATCCATGCATAAGCAAGGAGTGTCGCATAATGAAATAAGAATGTTACTGTGTTTGGTCCACGGTAAACAGACAGCTGGTAAGTGATAGGAGTCTGGAAGTGCATACATGTATGTACACATTATGGTGGACATTAAATTTTGTGTGGAGTATATAATGATTAGGCATAGCCAGCATTGGTAAACATATATGTCACATGTACACATTAAAATATTTATAAACATTCATAGTAAGCGCTATGGCCTAGCGCATACGTACCAATAATAGCCTGGATTAATCGAAAAACCTTGGCGGTGCCTGCATTAAATTCTATGTAATCGACCGAGACTTGCTGAATGCAATCAAAAAAGGCGAAGGCGAAAGTGCGAAAATGCGAAGGCCAGAGTGCGAAGTTGGGAAGGAGCGTATCGCTCCTTAGCCTTCGCACTTTAGGCATCACATCTTCGCGCTTCGTCGTTGCATCTTCGCACTTTTGCTCCTTCGCCTTCGCACTATCACCTTTGCAACTTCGCATCTTCGCCCTATATTAAGGTCGGAGTGGCCCTATCGGAACACCATAGATATATGTAAATGTAATTGTTAAAGGGGCATGGTCACGATTTTGGTCAAATTCTATTTTTCTGTTCTCATTATTTACAATGCTTAAATAAACAGTTCCTTACGTTTAACACATTCATTAGGTCTAACATTAGAATTTTCACTTCAACATTCAAAATGTAACAAATACACTCAAATTTTGGTTGCCTATTAAAAATGCCTTACTAAAGCGTTGTGAACATTAAGATCGGAAAAAAAATTTGGACTAAAATCGTTACCATGCCCCTTTAAGATGACAACTATACCCCGATGCAATACGTCAATGTCTTGTTATAACGGAAGGATTTTTATTTTCTAAACTATACCCCTTCTTTAAATTTCACTTTAAGTTTATTTGAATATGAATTATAATTTCTGTTACTTTCTGTAAACTGCAGCAGTAAAAATTACAATAGTGTAAAAACTATTTCACAAATACTAAAAAATATACTGAAAAACTTTAATTTACAAGGGGGTCATTATTCTACAGGGGTCACTTTTCTTCATGTGGAGTGTGCTCATTTTTATGAAAATGACACTTATTCTTCAGGCGAAGGGGTCATTTTTCTACGTAGAATAATGACCGGGGGGTCATTTTTCTGCGTAGAATAATGACCGGGGGGTCATTATTCTACGTCGAAAAATGACCCCCGGTCATTATTCTACGGGGGTCATTATTCTTCATTACACCGGCGTTTCTTGTGCTAGAAAAATATGAATGCGTTTGTTCAGAGAAGCAATCTTTTGTCTATCATCCCTGAAATTTTGAAATCGATATCTTTTGTAGTTTATGAGAACACTCTTGGACAAACCAACCCCCTAAAAATCATTAAAAGGCCAATATCTCAAAAACGGAAATGACGTCATCAACCAAAAAATTTTCCGATAAGGTTCACAACATAGTTAGTAAGATCTGAAAATTTCGTGCAAATCGGTTGAGCCGTTTCTGAGATTTAGCGTGCACAAAAAACCGTAAGAAAAAAAAAGAAGAAGAAGAAGAAAAAGAATCCGAAGAATAACAAAAAGGTCTTCCGTTGGAAACGGAAGACCTTAATAAAAAGAAACCGAAGAATAACAAGAGGGTCTTCCGTTGGAAACGGAAGACCCTAAAAAGAAACCGAAGAATAACAAGAGGGTCTTCCGTTGAAAACGGAAGACCCTAATAATAAAAAGAAACCGAAGAATAACAAGAGGGTCTTCCGTTAAAAACGGAAGACCCTAAAAATAGAAAGAAACAATAGAATAACAAGAGGGTCTTCCGTTGGAAACGGAAGACCCTAAAAACAATAGAATAACAAGTTGAAAACGGAAGACCCTAAAAAAACAATAGAATAACAAGAGGGTCTCCCGTTGAAAACGGAAGACCCTAATGAGAAAAAAAAACCGAAGAAAAACAATAAGGTCTTCCGTTGGAAACGGAAGACCTTAATTAGAAGTTAACAGTGTACCACCCACCGAATGTTGAATTTTATATCTAGTATAGGATTTTCGTATTCTTGGTAAAAATAGTATTCCATAAAGGTACAACGTCAAAGATTACGTGTATGTAAATAAAAAAGTGTAAAATTTGAATACTTTACAATATTCTTTTTTTGTTATTCTAGCGAGGGGCCATATGGCACAATTTCTTTTGAATATCATTTAAAGTCATTGTTGCTCAGGTGAGCGATGTGGCCCCATGGGCCTCTTGTTTGTATATCATGTGTTCGATTAGCTGCAGGTCTGTAGCTCCCGGTCTGAAAAAATTTGGATGGACGACCTGGGAGCTACAGTGCCTCCCATAGTAAAAAACTGCAATTTACGGCGCACAAAAAAATGCGCTAGTTTTGGACTGATTAACCTTATTTTCACACAGATTCTGTGAAAACAATTAGTACCATTAAATTCTTCAGACAATTTACTACTGATATTGTTACTTTACTTGCCTCAGACTTTCTTTGAAACACACAAACCGACTTCGGAAAATAAAGTATATTAATTCACGTCGAGATCGAGAGTCGCCATTTTTACATGTAAACAAACTGCACCACTTCACTTTACAGGGCTGGTGATCGTGTTTAAAAAGAATATCAGAGGCAAGTGAAGTGACGATATCTGTAGTAAATTGTCCGAGGAATTTTTTGGAATCAAATATTTGTACAGAATATGTTCGGAAATGAGATTAATCAGTCCAAAACTAGCGCAATTTTTTGTGCGCCGTAAATTGCAGTTTTTTACTATGGGAGGCACTGTAGCTCCCAGGTCGTCCATCCGAATTTTTTCAGACCGGGAGCTACAGACCTGCAGCTAGTGTTCGATCATCTGTTCATAATTTATGTAAAATAAGGGAAGCTATTTTTTCTTGCTAAATGTGAAATATCCATTGCTAAGAAGAAATTATTATCTTCAATGTTCTTTCAAAGTTGTACTCTGCCTCGAGATATTGAAGCAGCACATTTAGACGATTTTTAATGAAAATACAAATACCTGTGAAAGAAGAACAATTGAATTAGATGAAAAGGAAATTATCCAAGTAAATTTCATTCACTTATTGGAACAAAAACTGATTTCTTGAGTCCATACGGAGATTTATAACGGGAAATGTTGAAGTCTTTTTTTCCATTCGGAAGACCTCGGGGCATCTCGCGCTATATTTTATAGTTATCGTCTGGGTCTGTTGCGTACAAAATCTTCATGGACATTCATTTTTCAATCGCGTATTGAAACATGATAAGCTATAAAAGGGGGGGGGGGGGGGTTCACAAGATTTCTTTGAAAATATTCATACTTTTGAATGAACATCGTTTGAACCCTGAGGTATTTACAAATATTAATTAATTAGGCAATATGTGAATCGAGGATATCTTGGAACAGAGTGGAATAAATTTAACAGCTAAGATTGTTAACTTTGAGTACTATGTATTTCTATGTCAGGTTCAATTATTATCAGACGGAATTGATAAATATGATCTTTTAATTTTCTTTCATCAATTTTTTATAGACATTTAGTCGTATAAACTTTTTATATGCTTCCTGTACTTATATGTACATGTACTTGTCTCATTTCAGATGGCATTATCTGAATCCCAAGTACCACCCGACGCCCAGCATTATTTGGTGTGTGGCACTGGAGACTGTGAGAAGAACTGCCAGTTTTACTGCAATGACTGTCACCTACCAATGTGTGAACAATGCAGAGATGAACATCAGAAGAATAAGAAAACCAAGAACCATGAAGTGGTCCCTTATAAGCTACGCAAACGTCAACTTCCTGTGGAGAAATGCAATATCCACCCCACAAGACAAATAGAGTTTCTCTGTGAAGAATGCCAGATTCCCATTTGTCCCAAATGTGCAACCACAAAAGAACATCACGGCCATGTGTTTACCGACCTAGAAGTTGTCTTTGCTGAAAAATGTTCCTTTTGTCAAGAGGAAATAGCTAAAATTCGAAATTATTTTGAGCCTACTTCTCAAGATCTAAAAAACGAAATTGCCGAAGATGTCACAAAAATGAAGAAAATCATGGAAGGCATAAGAGCAGCAATGAAGGCTGAAGCTGAGTCTGTGAAAAAGCTGGTAGACACAGTTATATCGGATAAAATTGAACAAGTCGACAAAGTAGAACAGTCATTATTAAAAACATTAAACGGCCAAAACCAAACAATTGATGATTACATCAACTATCTCAGTGATTTAGTCAGAACATTTTATGGTTACCTATCTCCCTCGGACATTAAAAATTTAACATTTGCTCTGAAATCTGAAAACTTAATAATGATAAAACCAATACCAGAGACATCCAAACCAGTCCCACCCGTATTTACTGCTGGTCAACACAGCAAGGAAGATGTCACCAAACTACTGGGTAGAATAAGTGTTCCTAACACTAAACCAGAGACCAGAAAAATAAAGCCCATGGAGACTGTCTCTACACAGTTGAAACCTACAGGGAAACAGAGGAAACAAGACAGAGAGTATTCTGACATGAAACAAACACTGTCTCTGCCTTCTTCTGTCACCAAGGTCAGGGAGTACACAGTACCAGGTGTTGGCAGTGTATATCATATATCACTGGGTAAATCAGGCAGACTCTGGGTCAGTGATTGTTTTGGTCACCTTGTCCAAACAGATCTACAGGGGAATCAGCTACAGAAGATACAAACCAGTGCTGGATTTGGCTACCACACAGTCACACAGGACGGGGATCTGATCTATACATACAAAGACATCAAAGTCATCAATAGGATAACACCGGACAATACAATCACTGAATTCATTAAAACAGGAGACTGGGGACCACTCAGTATACACTCCTCCCACATCAACGGGGACGTTCTGGTGGGGATGAGAAAGGATGGAGAGCCCTCTAAAGTCACCAGGTATAACAAGACAGGGACAGAAATACAGAACATACAGAGAGACAATAAAGGACAGGGACTGTATAGTACACCATACTACATCACAGAAAACATCAATGGTGATGTCTGTGTATCAGACTATATCAAACATGCTGTAGTGGTGGTGGATAAATCAGGACAACACAGGTTCTCCTACACAGGTAAGGGGTCAAAGTTTGATCCCTATGGAATATGTACTGATGTACTCGGTCACATCCTGGTGTGTGATGATATCAGTAACACAGTTCATCTTCTGGATCAGGACGGTCAGTTCTTGTCTCTACTACTAACACCACAACAAGGTGTAAAGTATCCCATTAGTGTATGTGTGGATGATGAGAACAATCTCTCGGTGGGACAATACATTATTACCACAGTGACAGTGTACAAGTACCTACAGTGATAATTATATGTCCATACAACAATTAGGTACTGTGTGTGTGTTGTGAGACAATGTAACAACACTGTAATAGTGCACTATTACTGGTATATACAGAGTACATATGTACATAGAGATACATGTAAACATTCATGTAGTCTGGCATGTTTATAATTTTGATTAATGAATTCATAATAATGAAATGATAATAATTACTACTCACACCACAACAAGGAGTGGTTAACATATATCCCTGTAGTGTGTGTATGGATGATGAACAATATATGTGGGTTAGAGAACTTGACAACATAGTGAAAGTGTATAAGTATCTAAAGTGAACAGTGTATATATTTGTATAAATGACTGACTTTGATTGAACTTAATAGTTGGTAAAATATGTATAATATAGTATGATATTCTTTTTAGATCAATATTACTAGCATTGTATTAAATTTGACAAAAATTACATCCAATAATCTTATGTATTGTTTATGATTTATGCAATATAAAAGTATTCTCAATGGGTTTAACAAGTTTTAAAATGTGCATGTTCATCACATGCAGTAACGTCATATGGATAAATTATATGATTTACAGATACAACTAGGACATATTTTCGTAGTTGCGATCACGTAACAGACATGCTATAAGTAATACCTGAAATAAACAACTATGTATCATCTGAGTTAAAAATTACATAAATTACCATTGTAAATTGTATTCAATATAATCCACAGATTTATAATTTAACACAAATAAACACTCATTTTGGGACGGTCAGACAGGTTCGAATACCGGGCACCATATTTGTTCAGTTGGTGCAATGTAGATCACTTGACTAGAGATTCAAGAGGCTCCGGTTTGAATCCCGCTGTAGTCCGCCATTATTTCTCCAATCCTTTAATATTTGTTGCCGAGACCAACCACTGGAACTGATTGCTGAACTCTTGCAAGGGAAAGCGCCTGGGGTGATCTTTTTGGGCGAAGGTCAATAAAGTGGAGAAATGTAACAGACAGATCGGTTCGAATGAGGGCGCCAGATAGCTCAGTTGGTTAGAGCACATGACTAGAAAATCAAGGGGGCCCGGGTTTGAATCCCGGTCTGGTTCGTCATTATTTTTCCCATCCCGTGACAATTTCACATATATAAGTCTTGCATGTTGAAAATATCTTGATTTAAGATTGTAGTCTAAGGTTAATTAAAGTACTGACTTAAGTTATGAAAATGTTTTAAAAGCACCAGGCTGATGTACACAGAGTATGTCTACATCTGAAGCCACTACTCCCAAACAAGTGAAATACGTCGATATAATATTGGCTGATCAAAAAAGATGGGGGGGGGGGGGGGGGGGCTGCAACCCCCTCTTTCTTTGGGACATACATGATATATTTAAACTTATTACGCTTATATATTTACATTTTCTGCGTTAACATAACGAATTAATTTTGAATAAGCCTATAGCCCAATAACTTCCAAAAAGATGAGTGACACAAAATCGGCGTGTCTTACAGCATAACCGAAAAACGGTATGCGCTGACTGCGCTGCATGATATTTAATGATATTTCAATTTTGCAGTCTCTAATCATTCCTCTTATGGGCATTTTACACGCCTTAAGTTATTCGCCCATCTTCTTGGAAATGATATAAATATAAGTAATATTCTTTGAATATTATGAGGTCACCGTGATAATTTTCATCGGGGAGCGTGTTCAAATATATCATATAGCCCTTCGAATTTTTAATAGATATATTAATCTTTATGGATAATTAATTTTTTAATTGAGGCGGATGTGAAATATTACTAATACACGTATATACTAATATCGTTATATTTGCTTTTGTTGACAGCATTGCAGAAAGAAAAATACTTTACTCGCATACGCAAGTTTTCTATTTTTTCTGCAATGCTAATCAACTTCATACTCGCATGAAACACAAAAATTGTTCAAATGTTTCCAAGAATCGGAAATTATGTGGATACCGTAATTTTTAAAGGGTTTCAATTATCGGACTTTGAATTTTATTACTGTAGCGATCAGACAAGCATATCTTTTAAAAAAGATTGGTGAACTAGCGCTGTAGCCATCATAAAACACAGAAGCAAATCTCTAGAACATTGGTTTAAATTTCTGAATCGATTTATTAACAATAGAAAGGCACAGTGGTGTACTTGAATCGTGCTGGAGTGGGGTCTCAATTTGAAATTGTGAATCTAGAGTGGGCTACACATCGGCAATGACATAGCTCATTAGCTGTGCCTTAATCATAATGTATCTCCTGTAATTTCAATTTAGAGTTGAATTTTTTTTAGGAACAATTGGTACTGTTTTGTAGCAATCGTATCTTCTCGGGCCTTTCTGGCAAGCTCGAAAAACATATCCGAAGTTGTCTTCCGAACTTGAAGGAATTTAAGATAAAGCTATCTACATGTTATTTATTTTAATATTTAAAATAACTTTGCATTATAAGACCGAAGTTACTGTTACTTTTTGACATTAACGATAAAACACAAAACTTCACGTGAAGATGATAAAACGAAATAAAAATGGTACAGTTTATCTACTGTAGTACAGTATTCCCAGAATCCCCTACTATGGAGTCGAGCATGCACATTCCAGTGAAAAGGACTAACGTTGCTAGCGCTCGAGAGCGCTAGCAATTACATCAAATGTGTTCCGAGTTTTAAAAAAAGATCAAGGGAAATCGAATGCCACCGGTGAATAGCAATCGCAACTTCTCGGGCCTGTCCGGCAGAGCTCGGAAAAATCTTTTTTCCGAGCTCTGCCGGCAGACATGCATTTTCCGGCACAGCTCGGAAAAAAGATTTTTCCAAGCTCTGCCGGAAAGGCCCGAGAAGTTGCGATTGCGGTGAATAGTTGTGATGACTATTCACCATGGGCAGATAGCACGAAAACTATTTCACGGTTAGACAGAATAGTGACCTTTTCTATTAAGCAAAGACGCATGTTTTTCATTGCTAGAAAATTGTTTTATACAAGCTAGAAATTATGCAAAATATCTTAACCATGCATGCAAAACCAAATTTTAACGCTCAGCAATGGGTTAATAAACATTGTTAAGACTTGCCATAATGCATGTGCACTTTGTTTTCGAAATAAATATTGACTTGATACATTTTTGTTGAATTTTACTCACGAAAAATAATCAATTAGTTTTTGTTTTCAATTAAAGGTTTAGTAACATTGATTTTTTCACGTATTGATTTTCAACGATTGGACACCCCCCCCCCCCCCCCCCCCCCGCCAAACCACCCGCCTCTGCATGTACAATATACATTTAAACTGAATTTTCCTGAGTACAATTTTATTTCAACTTTTGTGGCCTATTTTTATAAATGAAAAAAAGCTTATACATGTAATCATAATATAATTTAATGCACTGTATTTTGGATTTTGTTTTCTTTAAAGAAAGTACAAAAATAAAATTTGAAAACATTGAATGTCACTTTTGTTTTAGAACCACAATACAAAAATATGAAAACAAGCATATTTTTCATGGTAAATGTACAAAATCCCAACGAAATGAGTGTCAGTAGGGAAAGCTAGATGTAACCACTGAGAAAGAAACCCTGATAATATTTATTGCATGATGAATAGTGTCAAATAACTTCAATTACGGCTAAAAAAAATATTTGCATTTCTTTGAAGTTTTTTGTCTATTGCACATAGTATTATCTTATGTCGACTATCTATTTATTATATGAGCATTAACCAGGAAATATTTAACTTCGACATGATTTAGAAATAATCAAAATCATTCTCGAGACTTTCGGTTTCACACACTGCTAACGGAGCAGAGAAGCTGAACTCCGCTGTTGGTCGGACATCCCAGCTTCAAGCAAATCTCCCATGCAAACATATTCAAACCAATGAAATGAAAACAGCTGCAGTAAAATGGGAATTTATTTTGTGATTAAATTCTAATTTGATCCAATATGTGTTTATAAAAGATACATGTGTAGATAAGTAAACTAGACACACGACAATGTGTCATATTTCAGTCTAGAGAAGATGGAAGGGGGGGTGGGGGTTACACAAATTCTGTAAGTACTGGGGTTTTACTACTGTGGGGTATAATTACCATGTCTATTGATTTCAACGAAGCCTAGTGATATACAAGATGGACATCCATCATTTGCAGAACAAAAAGAAGATGGGTGAATAAGGCGTGTAAAATGCCCATATGAGGAATAATTAGATACTGCAAAATTAAAATATCATTAAATCTGATATGTTTTATAAAATAATTAAAAACAATGTATATTTAACGTTACATCGGTTTGTAACCCTTAAGTATTTGATTTTAAATACTTCAAATAGGTTGATTCAACAGCGTATGCGTGTCAAAATCTCCAAATAGTGTCATTTTTATACCTTCAATATTTTCTTTTCCAGAGTGGGTCTAAGCTCAATATTTTTGTCATAGACTAAATGCGGTTTAATGAAATTTAAACCGATTTTAATAAAAAAAAAATGTGGAGGGATGACCCACTATACTTTAAAAATGTCATTTTGTTGCCCAACTTTTGAACGTTTTAGAATAATATTAGAAGTCCATAAATTCGTGGCCAACGTCTCATAAAGCATTTAAACAACGTACTTTGTTATGAATGAAATGGCTCAGTGGTTAGAGCAGCAGACATTAAGTAAATTTATAGAATATAGGGTTTTAGGTTGTGGGTTCCATACCACCAAAACCTTAGGATTTATTTTTTTTATCGTTTTTTTGAAATATTTCAAACTGAATATAGTTAGAAATTACCCTTTTGTAAACGTGTATCACAACATATAAAATATGTTTAATTGAAAAAAAAAATGTTAAATTTGAAATTGTATTTTACGACTAATAATTCATTGTTTATGAAATAAAACAAATGTATAACACAATCTGGATATCTTTGACGTATACATTTTTTGTTAAAAAAAACACAATTGCTTCCCAAAACCAAATTAACACTAACAAGTATTTCCATCACTCTGAAAATTTGTATTACAGCCTTATTCTAATTAGATCAGGGTATACATACTATCAGTTACATATATATATATGTAACTAATAAGAGAAATTTCAGCGAGTTGCAATTTAATGGAACGACAACATTCAGAAAAACAGAGATTGAAAGATGGATTAGATATTAAATATTAAACAAATGGTCAAAAAGTCATAATCAATTATCAACATGATTTTTCGTTTTTATTATCTACAAAACAATAATATTTTCCCTGCATGGTTAAAATCTGTTAAATATAATCATACTGAACGGCTTACGACAAAATCGGATTTTTTTCCCCAAATTTGTCTTGTTTTTATCCTTTCGATGGCTTGATTTTTAAAAGCATGATTAAAAGCTCTAAAAACATAAAAATCTACCAAATAATTTAAACATTCAAGGGTCCTTCAACATATACATGTACCAATATATGAAAATATATTGCTATTTCATTTCGAAATAATCTAGTATTTTTTTTTGGTATATTTCAAATAAGTTTCACGCAACAGAAAAGAAAAACGTAATTTACGCGTAACGCAAAACATTCACATGCTTTGATATTACCGAAATACTAGTAGTTCAAGCACTGTCATATCTACCAGAGGCAAACATATAAGCGTAAAGGTTATATAATTCAAGTTATAATAGTTTTGATTTTATCATCTCATATACTGTATACATTACACACATATTTTACATTCAAGACAATTATACTACAATTAAGGAGTTAAACCGACAATTGCCGAAGACGTTTTCTGTATTCCACTAGATAGTTAGTCTGCACCCGGCTATCAGACCCCCTTCTGAGGTCACGTAACAAATTACCGCACGGCAGTTTTGAGGAATTTTCAGGTAACACAAACCTCTGAGTCAGCTGTGGGTTCGATGGCGGTGGCGATTTTTCCGACTTAGTAGCAACGTCTGGAGTTTCTTTAATAAGCACCCTTCTCTTTTCAGTTGGGTTTTCTTTGATACAAATTTTTGTCTTCTCGTCTTTTTTCGAGTGTCTGCCATTGATCCGTTTTTGTCCGCCGCTGCCCGTGTGTTCTTTTTTCTTCGAGTCTTTGCCTTTTGATGAAATGTAACTGCTTTTCGATGTACATCGGGTATAACCGTTATCATTTAATCCGGAAGCAAAACACATGCCCAATAACGGTTCCGAATTTCGAATTTTTGCCATTTTTTAAAACATTTAAATTTTCTTAAATATTTTTTTTTTATCTAAAGTTACTTGAATCCTGTTCTGTGAATGATTTAGCTTCACAAGCACCCGAGCACATCAGACATGTGCTGATCCTTCAGAAATTGTGCCTTTAATATTAATGTATATAGTGTTTCTCCAAGTTATATTCCATATTATTCTATATATAGAATAATTTCCTTAGCACTACTCTGTGATCAAGAATTTGCAGATATTTAGTGATTCATTGATGGCAATTGTCGAAAAAGGCTATGCACAACTTACCTAAGAGTACGCAGTTGCCTACTGGCCTTCTGAAATTAGACAGATGGTCCACTTTAGTATCAGAAACGTTTTGGCATACATCTAAATTGTTATAGAACAAAAAATCTTCTT
>NW_026441684.1:19156-36500 GCF_025612915.1 Magallana angulata
ATTGTTTTTTTTAAAAAAAAAAGCGTCTTAAAGGTCATTTAAAACAGTTTTTGTACTTCGATTTTCTTTTTTAAGTATAAGACTTAGACTAAGAGAGTGTAAAAGTATGTGTATTAAAAATCTTTTGCATTTGCCTTACTAAGATACTCGTCCTTTGGAGAGAAAAAAAGTTGCTTGCTTATCGTTGACTTCCTAATTTTGTAGTTTCATTACGTCACACGGACCAACTTGTGTGTGTGTGTGTGTGTGTGTGTGTGTGTGTGTGTGTGTGTGTGTGTGTGTGTGTGTGTGTGTGTGTGTGTGTGTGTGTGTGTGTGTGTGTGTGTGTGTGTGTGTGTGTGTGTGTGTGTGCGTGCGTGCGTGCGTGCGTGCGTGCGTGCGTGCGTGTGTGCGTGCGTGCGTGCGTGCGTGCGTGCGAAATTTTATTGGTTAAATTTTGGAATTGAATAGTAAACCTCTACTCTTTCACAGCGCCCTGAAAACAATTTTGATACTTCATTGAATTTTTTTTAATTTATGTTTTCAAGTACTTTTTACATCGATTTCAAAAAATCTAAGTAACATGTAAAATCATGATGTTCCCGCTGATTTACATACAAATCATCTACGGACTTTTTTAAAACAAATATTGACTATGATATTAGAAAGTAAAACTATTAAAGATAATCATTTCTAAGTTTCAAACATTTTTGTCATATTTTGATCCATATATATAGATTATTTAGATAAACTATATAACGCTATAATGAGTTCTCACTGGACGAGGGTTTGACACGTCTTTTGAACAAATTCGATAGTCCTGCCTACAAGATTGCATTGAGCCAAGAATGAGGTCTCGTATCATAAGTCAGCGGTTCCATTGTATTAAATTAAAACTGTAGATAATATCTGATGGTTTTGATTTTTTTTTTCAAACGACAGATAATACTTCTGGTTCAAACTAAATACTACGCTTAACGTCAACTTCAAAATACCAAAACTACGAGAGAGCTTACTAAAAGTAATAGATTTTCAAAAGAAGTAGATTTTATTCATTCATATTAAAACAAATACAAAAAGTATTCAAACAACATGTAGACTAACTGTTTAATGATCTTTCCTGGCAGTTTTAAAGATAATCCCATTTAGTATTCCATGTATATTCCATAATATTCCCTAAACAATTTGTATCCCTAGAGAATTGTGAGCTCTGAATCTTGCTCATAACTCTACAACTGACACTCAAATTTTGGTTGAAAATTAGAAAGGCATTTCTTAATCATTATAAACACTAAAAATAAAAAATGAAATTTCACCAAAATCGTGACCATGTCCCTTTAAGTAGATATGCAGTCATACAATGTATGTACACTGCTACACGACTTTTAACTAACTTTACTTTTCAATGTGCTCAGGCGATCTCTAAGTTAAAAATATTGACCTCGTGAAGGAACTGGCGTATTTAAATTCTGATGTCCGTAGCTAATACGGCCACCAGTTTTGCATCACTAGCAAACAGTATGGACTTCCTTAAACCGTCCAAACAAGTGCGATCAGAAATACGAGGCAGAGTTTACATAACCAATCCATCATTTAAAAAAAGAAAATCCTGCCACCTATATATCCCCCATGAATGACTAAAGAAAGCACCGTAACTGGCTTGGAGCCCATCTTAATGGTGGTAAAAAAAGACAAGAAGCGCAAGAAGATAAGCAAAGCTATTTTTTAGTTTGTTTGCGAACTTGGTGGGGGGATTACATAAACAAACATTAATGTTGCAGATCCAAACCTGTTTAGATTAGATAGGAGTTGGGCAATCAGGCATTCATAAACAATTTGCATAGAGACATGCGGCCGATCATACAAAAGGGGAATGTATCCCTCAGGTATGTGATGGTGGAACATCATATCGATGTCTGTGGCGGTCTAAGGGGGCATTTGGTTGAGTTGGTGGCATGTCTGGCTCTGTGTCTCCATGCCAAACCGTCATACAAACCGGTGGGCATATTAATTGGTAAACGGGCTGTCTACAATTGTTTGTTGTGTAGAGGCAAAAAGTCAAAGATATACTTGTTTTCAATTGGTTTCTTAACCAAGACGTTTCTGAGTCTTGGGGCTCCTCCACCTCTCATAGAACGAAAGGAAGCCTAGGGCTGGGTATATTGAACGCCATAGCTGCCTTAAGATCAATTTCATACTATATGCAAATAGTATTAATTATATATGCAGTGGTAACATCATTATATGTAGTGCTAACATCATTATATGTAGTGCTAACATCATTATATGCAGTGCTAACATCTTTAAATGTAGTGCTAACATCATTATTTATTTTGCCTCGGATTAGAATGTCTCGACGTCATTGGATGAATCGTGTCACTTGATTGCCTTATAAATCTCTTTACACGGCAAGCGTCAAAATTTATACGGCAACATGGCGGACGTAACGTTATTTGAGCTGAATTTTTACACAAACGTTCAACCATACCTTGAATTTTTAAGCCCCTAAATATTTTAGAGTGATATCCCTTTGCCTGTTCCGTAATAAAACGATTCTATATACAATGGCATTCAGGTTTGCTCAGACGACTGACGAGAAAGGTACAAAATTAGAGAATTAGCCTATGAATGTAATTCTTATATATTATCTTTTGTTGTTTACATATCAAACTTTAGTTCCTCGACAAAACAAAACACTTATTAGGTTTGTTACTGACTGTTTACAGAAATTTGTGGTGCCGGTAAACTCCATAGAAGGCTCGGCTCCGCCTCGCCTTCTATGGACTTTACCGACCCCACAAATTTCTGTAAACAGTCAGTAACAAACCTAATAAGTAATAATGCAATGCTAACATCATTATATGTAGTGCTAACATCATTATATGCAGTGGTAACATCATTATAAGTAGTGCTAACATCATTATATGCAGTGCTAACATCATTATATGCAGTGCTAACATCATTATATCTAGTGCTAACATCATTACATGTAGTGCTAACATCATTATATGCAGTGCTAACATCATTCTATGCAGTGCTAAGATCATTATATGCTGTGCTAACATCATTATATACTGTTATTTCACCATTATATTCAGGGGTAAAATCTTTATATAGAAAATGGCATTATCATTACAGTATGTCGTCAAATCATTATGTGCAGTAGTTTATTCATTATATGCTATGAATAAATCTTTATATGACATGATAAACTCATTTCATACAGAGCTAAACTCATAATGAACTATTGTTTAATCGTTTTGTTATATGGTACACTCTTCATGTGCAGTTGCAAAATCCTTTTATGCAGTGCAACTTCTTGACATTAGGTGATAAGTTCATTCTATGCAGTACTAACATCATGTTATGGTTTATTAAAACCATCATGTATGGTGGTAAAACCTTTATGTACTGTGGTGAAATCTTTACATGCAACTGTTAATCCTTTTTATGATGTGACAATTTTATAATGTGCCGTTGTTGAGTCATTATTTAATGAGGTCAGTTCTAATCATGATGTGATCATTTTATTGTACGGAGTGGTAACTCTTTATGACGAGGTTGTAAACTGGTTCTAGCTGAAAAGAGGTCCAGTTTTATTTTTAAGAAGATGTCGCGTTCATTGTGACGAAGAACACTTCCTGGTCAACTTGACGTTTGTTTTGAAGAGAGAGAGAAAGAGAGAGAGAGAGAGAGAGAGAGAGAGAGAGAGAGAGAGAGAGAGAGAGAGAGTTTACCTGTCCTTTAACATCGATATCATAATATCAATCATTGAACTCATTTTGTGTGGAAAAATCGAATGTATTATTAATGCTTTTAATTTAAGAGTAAAAAAATTACAAAAAATGAAGCAATCAAAGTCGAAAGACCTTTGTTTCAATGTACTAGGTAGGTGCTACTCCTCGCTGATCAATGCCTCCAACACAAAAAGGAATAGACAGATTTTCATTCATAGACATAAATAAAAATTCGTTTTCATTTTTTTTTAAATTTGATTTTTAAGAAATAATAAAGAAATTGGTTGGTCTTAACCTCTTTTTATGGTTGTTTCATCCACTGTTTAAAATCTAAGCTCACCGGGCATGTATTTTTGTATTTTAAAACCTACAAAGAAGGTGTGGCAGTTCCTGTGCTATTTTTATATAATGCAGATATCTTCATATCATTTTTATAAGACCATTTTATACGCGGATCCAGAAATTTTTTTCGGAGGGGGGGGGGGTGCGATGAATACTGAAGTTTGCCGAAGGGGTGGGGGGAGGTGGGTTCGAGGCAAATTTTTGATATTTTCATGGACATTTTTCTGGGGTCCTCCCCGCGACCCACCCCCGCTCAAGACTCCCATGCATTAAACAAATTGTAAAATTGTTACACTGAAAAATGTGACTGGTTTCATAGCATATCCGATTTTTGTTTCAAAGAGGCATTTTTTTAAAAATTAAACTTTGAAAAATAACCTCCAAAGTTAAAAACGGTGTTTTTAATCTTCGCAAATTTCATCGTGTCTAGTATAGCTGAGTGGTTACACAGGATGGCCGAATAATCACCGAGACTAACTGCTTGGTATTTTTTAAATTAATTTTTGATCGCACAAAAAGGTAATACCCCTATTCCGATGGTTTTGAAAATAATTAATGTCCGGATAAATAAGTTTCAAAACGTTTGTCATTGTAGTATGTTACATGTGTGCTGATTTTTTTCAACGTTACCGACTTTGTTCACATTATAAACATGAATTGTAATCATTTGCTGCTGAACGAGGGATTTTAAAACAAAGTAACGCATCAATCGATAAATTTAATGGTTCGTTTTTTGTTTTTGTTTTTTGTTTTTTTGTTTTTGTAAAATATGTCGTTTTCAAAATATATGTACATATTGTTCGACATCGTTAAAAGCAAGCCGTGCAATAATTTATGAATCAGCAAAATACGGATAAGTTTGTTCCAAGCGCCACGGTTTATATGGATGCTATTAAAATTATTTTAAATAACAATCAAGAGCAAAGTAACTCAATTCAAACGTTTTTGAAGAGACAGAATTAGATTAATTAATTAAGCTCCGAAGAATTGCATGTATATTTTAAACACGATAGCAAGTAAAAATCAAATTGTTCGATGTTAATATCAAGATTCATAAAGTGAAAGTAATCTACCTAACTGTATGCACGGATCTAGAAGCAGAGGGGGGTATTAGATTTCTACACAAAGTACAATCATTTTTTGAAATGTATTTTACTTTTAAAATTAAACGCGTACTCTACTAAAAATCCATTCGATTTATCACACACTGATGTATCAAGAACAGGGAAAATCTCTCTCTCTCTCTCTCTCTCTCTCTCTCTCTCTCTCTCTCTCTCTCTCTCTCTCTCTCTCTCTCTCTCTTTTTTCGAAACAAACGTCAAGTTGACCAGGAAATGTGCATCCTCACAATGAACGCGGCATCTTTTAAAAAATAAAACTGGACCTCCTCCCCATTAAAACTTTTCAGCGAGAACCAGTTTACAACCTCATCATAAAGAGTTACGACTGCATATAAAGAAGTTACCACTCCATATAATGAAATGATCACATCATGTAAAGAACTGACCTTATAATATAATGACTCAACAACGGCATATTATAGAATTGTCACATCATATAAAGGATTTACAGTTGCATGTAAAGCTTTCACCATAATACATAAAGGTATTACCACCATACCTAACGGTTTTAATACACCAGAACAATGTTATTATTGCATAGAATGGACTTATCACCTAATGTCAAGAAGCTGCACTGCATAAAAGGATTTTGCAACTGCACATGAAGAGTGTACCATATAACATAACGATTGAACAATAGTTCATTATGAGTTCAGCTCTGTATGAAATTAGTTTATCATGTCATGTAAAGATTTATTCATAGCATATAATGAATAAACCACTGCACAAAATGATCTTACGACATAACGTAATGATGTTATCGCTTCATATAAAGATTTTACCCCTGAATATAATGGCGAAATTACAGTATATAATGATGTTAGCACTGCATATTATGATGTTACCACTGCATATAATGATATTACTATCGCATATAAAAGATATACCAATTCATAATATGTTTTACGGTGCGACCGTTGGGGCGAGCACAGCATGTGATCAAACAATTAATTATAATAAATTAATAAAATAAAATTAACAACGTGAAATTTGAATGCCAAAAAATAAAACATACCTATTTTTCAGTAAATTTTCATTATTCATAGTTTATAAGATTTGTTATAATTTATTTATATGTAGAACAATAGTTTAATCTCAGATACAATGTTGTTAAATAATAAAGATTTTAAAATATAAATATTCATTGCACTGCATCTCCTCTTTTAAAGTGATTGTGATTATGATTGATTGATTGATTTCCCCCTTTTTTTTTGCAGTAGACATTTTTTCTTAAACTTACATATAAAACTTGACTCATCATAGAGCTCCCCCCATGCTAAAATTTTTTTCATTTTTGTCAATTTATACATAGAAAATCGACTTACCATGGATTTGCCCCTCCACTTAAAAAAAAATAATTAATGTTTAATTTTACTTTTAATTTACGCTTAAAAATATTTGCTTATCATGTTAAAAGAACATGGTGTTGTCCCCCCCCCCCCCCCCCCCCCCCGCATGTAATAAATGGAAGTGAAAATAAAGAAACCATTGAACTGCTAAAGAGCTAAAGGATTAGAATTTTCATGATTTATAGCGAGCGCAGCTCGCCGGCGCGCAGCGCCGGCGAGCGAAGCGAGCTCTAAGAACCAGTGTGCGCGGGAAAAAGAACGAGCTAAACTTACAGTTCATCAAACAAAATTTTTTGTCTACGTCCCATAATGCTCTCTAATGTTTTCACCCGTGGTGCTATGCCAAAAATGGCCGACTTTTAACTCGTAATTTACAGTGACTTAAAGTTTGAAGACACGTTTTGAGTACCGCATATGCTATGGCGAGACTCAAAAGATTTGTGACATGCTTCCATACCTCCGTATTGAGTCGAGAAACGTAAACAAAGACGAACAAAGTCATGGATGACGTCACAGTGCACTCGCGCTATATTTCCCGCGATAAATTTAGAGGTGGATCAAACATCTGTAAGTGCACTCGCGCTATATTTCCCGCGATAAATTTAGAGGTGGATCAAACATCTGTAATGCGTGTACTAGCTATTCCAGAATAGACTGCGATACCTGCCCCATTGACGGATGATTTGTTTTTAAATTTTTTTTAATATAGAGATTTTATGTATACATATATTAGCAAGAGCCATACTTTACTGTCATAACGATCCATTTTTAAGCTAATTGTGCATGCATGAGTAGGGAGGAAATAAACAATAGGACATTTTGAAATAAATAAAAAGGAATAAAATGAAAAAATAAACAGTTAAAAAAAATTATGTAGATATTGCATATAGTCAGACCATTAGATTTAAAAGTGGGAAATTACACACCTACAAACAGGAACTGGTCTCTCTCTCTCTCTCTCTCTCTCTCTCTCTCTCGTTCTCTCTCTCTGGGAAGGGGGTTGCGCTGTATGTATCATAACCATTAAAATTAGTACATTTGGTATACTTATTGTAGAGCAATACTCTCTCAAAAATTCTTTGACGTTCGTTGATACCTAAATAAAACTCAGTACAAGTTGACAATAATGAAAGGTATGTGCAATTATTGCTGCGCTCGCCATAACGGTAGCGCCGTAAAACATATTATTTCTTTTTGCTTGCAAAGATTTTTTGGATGAGGCTGCCATCCACCCACCCACCCCCTTTAAAAAAAGGCGCTGCTACGTATAACGTTACGTTTCAGGAAATTACCGTAATTATAGTGAATAAAATATTTGTGAGCATTCATCCAAATTAGTGCAATTTACAACTGTTTCCTGTATCTGAAGAAATGTCCTTATTCGTCAGCTGTTCTTTATCTTAGCCTTTGCAAGATTTTAAGAGGATTTTGGTCATTTCAGCAGATTTACAATAACTTCAATTAGAGTAATTTCCCCTTATCAGTGCTTATTGTGACGTCAAAGCTGACGTTGGTTAAGTGTCGTCTTACTCTTTAAAACTCCCCTGAGAAATAAAAGTATGCGAAGTATACTGTTTTATTTACTTAAAAAGCATGATGTTCTTAAAATTACACATCTTATAAGCTTTTCAAAGGTTTTACTTTGATTCTCGGGAGAACGTGATGTTGGAACGTGAGGTTGGAAACCATTGGTACTATGAATTGTGGGTCAAAATTTACTGACTCCGAAAAAATATAGGCCTATCGGATCAATGTGTAAACGTTTGTGACGTCACACGATTATTTTTGATTGAAAGTGTACTGAGGTGAACTTTAGAGGTAACATTGACTGTATGTCGCTTACATCGTTATTGTTTTGTCTTGCTGATTCTCGTGAGAGTGTGAAGTGATAAAAATTGCCATGATTACAGGGAACTACTGGGACGATTAAAACGATGCATTACTGGTCCGATTTACTGACGCCAAAAAAATCCGTTGAATGAATGTGCAACTAGTCCGAATTTTCTATTCACACACGCCTTGCCGGTAGAGCTCGCTTCGCGCCGGCGCTGCGCGCCGGCGAGCTGCGCTCGCTATAATATGAAATTGACCTTAAGGCAGCTATGGCGTTCCATATGGGTACCTCTGTATATTTTATAATTGTTTGTCATTGTCATTTTCCAAACAGTACTACCAACCAACAGGCAATCGCCGGGAAACAGAGTAAACAGATGTGCCTACACCCCTCCTGGGTCCCATATGTCTAGTTCCAAAATTTGGGATTTTCGTCACCCGCACAGTTGGTATGCCAGGTCCTCTTTGGGCCTATTTTTATTTTCTACATGTGTCAATGCGGCCGTTAAGTCCCAATTATCTTTTATGTCAATCACAATATGTTTATTAACATGAATGATAATATGTCAATAAATTATAAACATATAACCGTTGTGTATTCATTGTACTGTATAACCAGAAGGGAAACCAGGGGGCTTATGCATATACGCTATCTCTATGTGTCTAATCAGTTTCTCTGACTGTTCAATTAAAATTGCAATATACACGTATTAGAATTATGAAACGATTAATTCACCTGTGACATTTCTGTTTTACCGATTCAATAATTTTTGATCGGATGGTGATAAAACAAACTCATAAGTCTGATTTTAAGATTTTAAATATTATCTCTCTTTTAAAGAAAACCTGGCCTTTTTACTTGAACAAACTTATGACGTTCGTGAGAAAAATAAGAAAGAGTACAATGTTTACAGACCAAAAGCCATGTAGACAGAAGGGCGATAGACGAAATGTAGTGTTTCAGTTCCATATACCTTAAAATGACTTAAAGTCTCGTTTAAAATAATTATTCAACTTTTAAATACTGCAAATACAAATAATCTATTTAATTTTTTATTAACCAGTATTTGTTATGGATTCTATGGTCGAGTCGGTTAAATAATTGAATTAAGTGGAATGGCAACAATTTAAATGGAAATATCTCTTTTCAAAGAATCTACGTGAAACTGTATTTTTTAGATTCCTATAAATAATGTATGGATGAAATCCTAGTCATTTTAAGTGTAAATACAAATTAACTATATATATATGGGTTTATTTATAAAATAATAACTACTTTTACATGAACTTTTTGCAGACATATTTGCCTCTTCGGAAATACCACAATCTGTCAAGTAAAACTTCATCATTTTTTTTTAATATATACATTTGCATAAGTTTTGAAAGGCGATACTATACTTTTAGAGTATGATAAATCATGTAATAGAGGTTAGTGTTCCAGTCACTTTTATAGGTTTATCTTGGATTTGTTTTAAAAACATTCAATTCAAACTAAATCTTTTATCTCTGATTCCCTGAAAAAATCCGGGTTTTTTTTACACACTAAATAATGAATCATTCACACTAAACAAAGAAATTCTTTGAAGTAAGACCTAGAAAGTCATTACCTCTGGGGTCTTCCAGTCGTAATTTTCGTAATTCTTCTTGACACTTAATGCCTACAAAAGATTAATATTAAACGTGAGCAATGAACCATGTAATTCATATAGATGCAAATCTTATTATCATAATTTTTAACGATTGCTTTATTTTTACACCCTTCCGGGTATTGTACTAAAGTATTTATTACTGTTATATATATGTTTTAATCAATTGATTTGTTAATAAATATGTTTGTTTCATTACTTTTGAATTTCAGTATAATATGGTATTTTTAACTTTTGAGACTTGCCCTGAGTTTATACATGTGTTTGGCTTGTCTTGAAGTTCTATTTTTGGATCAAAACCTGTTTGGGCAGTAATTCTGGTCAGGTGATTCTGTTGGAGGGAAGTTTCTTATGTTCTATTATTATTTGCTTAGCCTTTGAAGAAGGAAGGTGGATTTATTTATTGATTAATAGTACATGTATTTGTGGAAGTTGGCTGCTCATAAATAGGTTAGTTATTTAAGTACATCTCTTTTAAATCTAAAAAGCTAAATAAGTGTTTAATTAACTTTTAAAATAATTATTAAACTTAGTAAATATAATCTTAAATTTTGTTAATTAATTGCTAAAGTATTGAGAGGCTTTAAATAATAATTCAACTAAGTAATGTTTTATATTAATACATGTGTTATACTTTAAAATTATATTGTGTGTAAGATAAGTGTATGTTTGTGTTTTGTGCATAGAAGAGGGTGTGGTCATCACTTAGTGCGTGTGTCCCTGTTCGTGTCCCATTCCTGTCCCTTTAGGATCTAGGAGGCAAACTCCAGGTATATATATATATATATCTATTGAACAAGTATTATTTTTGTAATAAGAGCATTTTGACAATCTTATTAAGGTCTTCCGTTTCCAACGGAAGACCTTTCTATTATTGTGCGGGAAAAAAATTAAGATTATTCTTATTTTTAGGGTCTTCCGTTTTCAACGGAAGACCCTCTTGTTATTCTTCGGTTTCTTTTTATTAGGGTCTTCCGTTTTCAACGGAAGACCCTCTTGTTATTCTTCGGTTTCTTTTTATTAAGGTCTTCCGTTTCCAACGGAAGACCTTATTGTTATTCTTCGGATTCTTTTTAGGGTCTTCCGTCTTCAGCGGAAGACCCTTCTATTATTGTAATGTTTCTTTTTCAGGTTTTTTTTTTTTCTTTTTCTTTTCTTTACAATTTTTGTGCAGAAGATTTCTCTGAGATGGGTGGTCCGATTTTTGTCAAATTTTCAGCATCGATCTATTATTATATAAATTTGATACGCTTTTTTTTATTTTGTAAAAATCACTTCCGGTTCGGACTTATCCGCCATTTTGTCATTTTTTAAAAAGTTCTTGTCCACGTATCTCCTCAAAAACGAGCAAAGATAGAAAGCTGAAATTTTCAGGAATGATAGAGGACATGAACGTCTAGCCTCACGAGGAAAATCATTGTCCGGAAATTCCGAGTACGGAAGCTAGCTGGGGTCAAAATATAGGACACGTTTTTGACGAAAACGTCTTGTCCACGCATCTCCTCAAAAACGTCCAAAGATAAAAAGCTGACATTTTTAGGAATGATAGAGGACATGAACGTCTAGCCGCACGAGGAAAATCATTGTCTGGAAATTCCGAGTACGGAAGCTAGCTGGGGTCAAAATATAGGACACGTTTTTGACGAAAACGTCTTGTCCACGCATCTCCTCAAAAACGTCCAAAGATAAAAAGCTGACATTTTCAGGAATGATAGAGGACATGATCGTATAGCCTCCCGAGGAAAATCATTGTCCGGAAATTCCGAGTACGGAAGCTAGCCGGGGTCAAGATATAGAACACACTTTCGATGAGTTTTCATTGTCCACACATCTATTTGAAAGCGAGAAAAGATAGAAAGCTGAAAATTTCAGGAATGATAGAGGACATGATAGACTAGCATCACGAGAAAAATCATTGTCTGGAAATTCCGAGTAGGGAAGCTAAATTTTAAAACTCATATTAAATGTGTTATAATGACCTCAGACTAATTTTAAAACATAATATCTAAGTTGCATTTTAATTCTACGTCTAATAAAATCTTTTTCCAAATGATGGGATGAAATTTAAAGTTTTTTGAAAATTTTAAATTTAATTAAATCGTTATAAAATGACCTCAGACTAATTTTAAAACATAATATCTAAGTTGCGCTTACAATTTTTTGTCCAATGAAATTTTTATCGAATTAATTGTATGAAATTTAACTTTTTTAAAAATTTAAAATTTAATTAAATCGTGTTAAAATGATCTCAGACTAATTTTAAAACATAATATCCAAGTTGCACTTACAATTCTGCGTCTGATGACATCTTTTTCGAATTGATTGGATAAATTATAAATTTTTAAAAAATTTTAAATTTAATTAAATCTTTATAAATTGACCTGAGACTAATTTTTAAATGTAATATTGAAGTTGTGCTGACAATTCTGCCTCTAATGACATCTTTCTCGAATTGATTGGATGATTTTTAAAAATTTTGAAAATTTTAAATTTAATTAAATCGTGTTTAAATGACTTCAGACTAATTTCAAAACATAATATTTAGGTTACGCTTACAATTTTAAGTGTGATGACATCTTTCTCGAATTGATTGGATGAATTTTAAATTTTTAAAAAAATTTAAACTCATTTAAATTGCATTAAAATGACCGCAGACTAATTTTAAAACATAATATCTAAGTTGCGCTTACAATTCTGCGTCTGATGACATCTTTCTCGAATAAATTGAATGAATTTTAAATTTTTAAAAATTTTTAAACTCACTTAAATCGCGTTAAAATGACCTCAGCCTAATTTTAAAACATGATATCTAAGATGTGCTTAGAATTTCGCGTCTAAT
Source organism: Magallana angulata (assembly GCF_025612915.1). Lineage (NCBI taxonomy): Eukaryota > Metazoa > Mollusca > Bivalvia > Ostreida > Ostreidae > Magallana > Magallana angulata. The sequence continues at coordinate 32,003 of NW_026441684.1, forward strand.
GACATTTTTGTCGAAATGATTGGATGAGTTTTAAATTTTTAAAAAAATTTAAACTCATTTAAATTGCATTAAAATGACCTCAGACTAATTTTAAAACTTAATATCTAAGTTGCGCTTACAAATTTGCGTCTGATGACATCTTTCTTGAAAAAATTGAATGAATTTTAAATTTTTTAAAAATTTTAAACTCATTTAAATCGCGTTAAAATGACTTCAGCCTAATTTTAAAACATGATATCTAAGTTGTGCTTAGAATTCTGCGTCTACTGACATCTTTGTCGAATTGATTGGATGATTTTTAAATTTTTTGAAAATTTTAAATTTAATCAAATCGTGTTTAAATGACATCAGACTAGTTCTTAAACATAATATCTAAGTTGCGCTTTGAATTCTGCGTCCAATGACATCTTTCTCGAATTGATGGGATGAATTTAAAAAAATTTAAAAAATTTAAATTTAATTAAATCGTGTTTAAATGAGATCATAAAAATTTTTGAACATGATATTTAAGTTGCGTTTTGAATTCTGCGTCTAATGATATCTTTGTCGAATTGATTGGATGATTTTAAATTTTTTGAAAATTTTAAATTTAATCAAATCGTGTTTTAATGACATCAGACTAGTTCTTAAACATAATATCTAAGTTGCGCTTTGAATTCTGCGTCCAATGACATCTTTCTCGAATTGATGGGATGAATTTAAAAAAATTTAAAAAATTTAAATTTAATTAAATCGTGTTTAAATGAGATCATAAAAATTTTTGAACATGATATTTAAGTTGCGTTTTGAATTCTGCGTCTAATGATATCTTTGTCGAATTGATTGGATGATTTTAAATTTTTTGAAAATTTTAAATTTAATCAAATCGTGTTTTAATGACATCAGACTAATTTTTAAACATAATATCTAAGTTGCGCTTTGAATTCTGCGTCCAATGACATCTTTCTCGGATTGATTGGATGAATTTAAAATTTTTTAAAAAATTTAAATTTAATTAAATCGTGTTTAAATGACATCAGAATAATTTCCAAACATAATATCTAAGTTGCACTTACAATTCTGCGTCTAATGACATCTTTGTCGAAATGATTGGATGAATTTTAAATATTTTGAATTTTTTTTTATTTTTTTTTAAATCATGTGAAAATAAATTATTGGACGGAAGACCCACTCGTTGCTCGCAACGAGATCGAATCTAGTTCTTCTTCTTCTTCTTTTTTTTTCTTACGGTTTTTTGTGCACGCGATATCTCAGAAACGGCTCAACCGATTTGCACGAAATTTTTAGATCTTACTAACTATGTTGTGAACCTTATCGGAAAATTTTTTGGTTGATGACGTCATTTCCGTTTTTGAGATATTGGCCTTTTAATGATTTTTAGGGGGTTGGTTTGTCCAAGAGTGTTCTCCTAAACTACAAAAGATATCGATTTCAAAATTTCAGGGATGATAGACAAAAGATTGCTTCTCTGAACAAACTCATTCATATTTTCCTAGCACAAGAAACGCCGGCGCTCGGTAGGGCTCGAAAATTTAGATAACAAAAGCTTTCTAATTTTGCTTGGTTTTCTTAGTTTATCTCTTTTATCGTAAATATTTTGTTAAGACATGTAGAAGAAAAAAGATTTATATTTACGAGATCTTTTGTTTGACATCAAGAAAAAGGGACTGGCCCCTAAAATTAGGGACCTAGAACCCTTTAAAGTTTTCACTTTATAACTCAAAAGCGGTTAAGATTTCGATATAGCTGTCGCTGCAAAAGTTGTTCATTATGATCTAATTAATGTCATAACAATAATATTTTGTTCGGGTATTGCGTAATATGAGTGTAAAAAGCTAGACTTGTTACCATGTATTTGTGTTTTATTAGGCAAATAAACGGGGTATTAGTGCGTATAACTGACATAAAGGATACCAGTTTATATTACGGGAATGGTTAGAACATTTTATTTATTTTCTGGTGAAACACATTATGGATAAAAGAACTTCTTCTACGCAATGCATTTGAGTCGCATTTAAAATCTAGCTGGATTCCGAGCTGTGTATGTGAACAATTACGTATCCGATCCCTTGCCCGCGGCCGAGGAAATAGGTCACGGCTGGACTAGCGAGCGGTCTACCGTTATCCGATACACAAAATTTACGCCTTGCTGTAATGCACCCATGGGTTTATTTATTTAGCTTCAAACAGAAAAATTCCAATTTTAAAGGTTTACCTACTTACATAGACAGCAAACCAGCTTACATGCGGTAAGTGTTTAAACAGTTTAATACTTTTCTAGTAAAACACATTATGAATAAAAGAACTGTTTCTATGCAATGAATTTGAGTCGCATTTAAAAATCTATCTGAATTCCGAGCTGTGTATGTAAACAATTTTAAGCATCCGATCCCGGCCGAGGAAATAGGTCGCGGTTGGACTAGCGAGCGGCCGAGTTATTCCGTTATCCAATACACAAGATTTGCGCCTTGCTGTAATGCACACATGAGTTTATTTCTTTGCAAAAGATTATACCTTAACCTACGAATGAATGCTGTTTTGGTGTCGTAATTTAAAAAAAAGATAGTATGACTGTCATTGAAAAAAGGTGTTACATAATTGTTCTTTGTGATTTTGTCTATGTCATAAAATAGTTCTTTCGTTTTACAGCGCATCGATTGTGAACATTTCAGCGTGGTTTAAAACAAGAGGGTTAAACGACCACGAATTTTGACAGATTTGGCTACAAAGAGTGTAAAAATGATGGATACAAAACACAAGTGCGATTATATCTTGTAGGAGATAAAAATATATATAATTAATCTACGTTTGCCATAAATACAAAATTTTATCATAAGAATATTTGAACATTTAGATCCGCCGAATATTTCAATTTCCCTTCATTGTTAGATGCTGATTTGAAATAACGTTTCGAGGTATAATAAGTGGAGAAATTTTTATTAGGCTGCATGTTCCGATTGGCCATTACATCTTTGTAAGATCATTCATTTGGTTTGCATGGAAAATTATTTGATACTCGTATTTACACGGAATTGATAGCCTTTTAACGTTAGAAATATTCAAAGTAAATAAGTATAATTGGGAATACAAAACCCCCATAAATACATCATGGGATAGTTTAGGACGGTTAACCGTTTGGTCTCATCCTTCGAATGACCGGGTTTATTCATCCTGCATATTTTGCATCAATTATAAACAACGTAAACTTGAAAATTATTAATGAACAAATGTACTTTTTTATCAAATAGTCATGCTGTATATTTTATTTGTTATTGTCAAAATCGTAATACAATCATACTAGCTTCGGCGTAAGGGGCCAGTTTAAACACGAGGCGAAATAACGCGAAACCCTTTTATGTCGTTTATTTTGTAAATAAATTTGTACATTGTACGGTAAAACTTGTCTAATTCGGTGGATAAAAAACTTGGCCGGAATGGCCAACTTCCTTTTAAAGATATTTGTTGCAAAATAATTATAGTATATAATGCAGTAGGTGTATTCTTGCAAAATTTTAAATTCTTTTGAAATATATTAGATAACATCGATCTTATTTACGGTACATGTACCTATTTTTATTTTCATTTTTTTTTTGGGGGGGGGGGGGGGGGTCCATAACGGAATACATACGATGGAAAAGCTTTTTCGATCAAATCATCGTAATTGATAATTTTTCAATCATCCGATTCACCTGAAAATTCTTAACCGGAAATTGTTAAAAAACATTAACAAGTCAACAGTAAGCTGAACTAACTAAGGGCGAGAACTGTTATTATGCAGGAAACAATAGATTAATATTTATATATAAATGAGAATTTTATATATAAAATATTGAGAATTTTGACAGAATAATATGCAACGGTATAAACTGAAATGAGCTGCTAGTTTGGATCTATATTCAATGTTGTTTAAATCAATAGCTACGATAGAAACAATTGTGGATAATTGAGCATTAATTAACTCGCAGAAGGCCAATCGATCGATAAGTGACCGGACTACGGGAGATAACTCTCACTAATTATAAGCATCGCGGCTGGAATAGACAAGATCCGGATTGCACAACATTTTTTAATAATTCACAACATCCGGATTCAACAAGTTTCAACATGTATATTATTTTTTCATTGACCAGGAAAACTACTGCAACGTATATAATTACACACATACTTAGCATAACCATCGTTTAAAAGCTTACAAATATTTTATAAAAAATCGTACCAAGCAGCTTTAATATTAAGATTTACATGTGTAAGACACTTTATTTGTCATGTGCATGATCCTGGCCATGAATTATTTTCAATACTTGTTTATTTCTCCAAAGTGATGTCTAATTCTTTTTACAACTGTTGTCATTTAAAATTACGTGAGGCAAAAAATTTAAAAATTTGAGTCGATCTCAACTGTTAACTGTTATGTATAGAAGAAATCTATTGATTTAATCATGTGTTACGTAATGAGGTAATTAGATTTTTAGGGGTCAAACGTTGAAATTGTGATCAC